>NC_041398.2:53666328-53926328 GCF_900747795.2 Erpetoichthys calabaricus
TGTTGTCTGAGGCTATTGTCAAGCGCAGACATGATGGTGTGGGGTGATTCCTATTTTTTTAAAAGAGACAAAAAACAGCAGTTTTACCAAGGGATTACATTGCTCAGTCTCCCTAGGAATCTTTAAGTTAGGGTATTATGTTTCAACCATTAGAGAAAAGAGTTAAATGAATTTTGTTTAAACCATCTTTAAATAACCTTGTATTAAAAATGCTGATGCCTGGTGGTATTCTATTTCTGTAGATGGCTTCCTCCTTTATCCAGGCAAGATGAAGACTCCAGTGAAGTGTTTGCAAATAAAGTTCAAGAGGTAACTGAAATTTTTTAAGGATCCTTTTTTGGTGTGCATTCAATTTGGATTGTGAAAAAATTAGATATACTTGACCAATATTAGCTGTGGAAGTAATTTTCAGCATTGAAATTAACTTTTTATTCTCACATTTTCTTAAAAGATACTTTTATTTATTGACATGAATGCCTGGATAGGCATTAGATTATTGTGACCAATACTTTTATTTATTGACATGAATGCCTGGATAGGCATTAGATTATTGTGACCATAATTGGATTATTGGAGATTAGTAAATTAAGTGAATGTCAGATATCTTTTAATATGCTTTGTTTTTCAGTATCCTGTATTTAGTTGGATAAAACATATACAATTTTGCTAATACCTATGTCCTACATAAAAGATGATAAAAGTTTTTATGCCACTTTACCGCAGTCGTGTCTGTGTTTATACATGGCTGCAGTTTAGCGCACACTTTTTTTATTAATTGGAAGTTGGCAAAAACATGAAACATTTAGTACTTTTGGTAAATATCATAGTCCTTCCTGTAAAACAGATAAACAATTACATTTTTGCCATCCCACCCTACTGCAGAGTTTAGGTTTATATGATTTTATTTTTGCACCGTCATGGCATATATTAATTTGCCACAAATAATTGTGTATAAAGCATTTTTGACAAATAAAGAAATAGTGACCCTTTGCAATTTAAAATGGTCTATGTGGGGCATCGGTCCAAATGTGAAGATTAAATTCTTAAAACTTACCTAACTATTCCACTTTAAATTAGGAAAGATTTCATTTCAAAAAAATGAAATGAGGTATGTTTATTACAGCAAAAGGGGATTGAAAATAATGCATTTTATCACAGATTTTTGGCACTGTTTTTGTGGAGGTTAGGATATGTTTCAGGTCACTTGTCTGTTCAAAACCACCGTTTTAGTGTTTTTATATCAATAAGAAAGTAAAATGCCTCAAAACAATTCGTGTCTAAAACTGTGTAGCAATGTAGCTATATAATAATTATTTACTACCAAACTGAATACTGTATGAATAAGTAGCTCAAATATAGAGTTTCATGGTATTGCTGCTGGTTCTCAGATGTGGGTACCTGGGTTGAAATCTTGTGTTCAGTCATTGTCTGTGTGGAGTTAGCATGTTCTTCCCACAGGAATGTGGGGTTTCCCCCCATGAGTGTGATGCATTATTATGATGGAAGCCACCATATTTTCAGTTCATAAAACCCAATACCCAGCACTATATATGTTGTTCTGGTTAGATCTGGAAGATCATAAAATAAATGTAAGAATAAAAATTCAAGAATGATAGTAGTTTAGCTTACCGCTGTATGCGGCTAACAAGCCTACTAAAATAATGCTGTTGATGCACTATTAATCTAATATGTAGCTAGTGAAGTGCTTCTCTTTTTATAAAGTAATACAGCCAACAAGGCAGTAAATATGCATGATATTGCAAGATTAAAATGTACAAATATTAATGCAGATTTTAAATTGAGGAAGGCACTTCATGTGTCTGGAAGTTGAATCACTTAAGCAGTTTTTATTCAGTTTATTTTTATGTGAATGTTTATTTGGAAAACACATGCGTTTAAAACATATGCACATATATTAAACTATTTTTATGACAAATATATTTTATTGTGTTCAAGCATGCTCTGAGTACTCAAATCATTCTCAAAAATAAACATTTATGAAACGAGCTGCAGAAATTAAAACCCCAGAAGGTGAAACGTTACTGTGGTGATAGATAATCAACAAGGTAAAGAGCACAGCCAGACTCTCTTAAAATAGCATAATCTCACAAAAATATGACACAAATTGTCTGTTTTACAGTGTGAGAAAATTGACATACTGGGCATGTTTTAAGGCTTTTGTTTTCATTTTTGGACTGGTATTTTTTTTTATTTATTTAGAAACAGTTTTGTACAAGAAAAAGTCCCTGACTCACCATAACACACAAAAGTTCATCCAACTTACTCAAAAACGATCAAACATTCCACATTTATGGCGACAAACCAGTTCTGAATCCTTTCCACCTTACTTTTATCCTACATATTTTTTCTGTAGTGCCCCACCCAGACTTTGTTTTTACTTATCGTGTGAAGGAGGTGTGTAGACCTAACACAAAGAGTGTGTACTGTTGGTGACTAAAATGTATTTATACTCGTGCTGCCTCTTTCAATCGGTGCACTGATATTCTGTTTTTGAGTAGGTTAACAGTGTGGTAAATGTTGCATACCTAACAATGTCACAGCAGAGGAAGCAAGACTCTTTTGATGGAAAAAGAATTGTGCTTGTTATTACTGGCTTTAAGAGGAAAAAAGAAGTGTCATATCAGACCCATTAATTAAAAGTGGCAAAGGGAGAGCAAGTATAATATACATACCCACTAGTGAGCAATATTGTGAAATTGTGTAGCATGTCTGTAAAGAAAGCAAGAGCAAGAACAGAGTAGTAAGCCATAAAGCAGCTGGGGCAGTGAGTTCAAGAATGTCAAAATCACCATATAAGTAATGTCAAAATATATTATTTATTATGGTATTAAAAAAAAAAAAAGGAGAGGGCAAAGTGAACCTTTCCACTATTGTTTGAATGCCAGTTACCAATGAAAGGATTCATAATTACATTAGGACAAAAATAAATGGAAAATAATTTTTCAAATGCTGGAGTAACCTTTTCAGCTGATTAAATACAGGGAAGAGTCCACAAAGTAGTGATGACTGAAGGAAGGTGACAGCATTACAGCCAAGTCAGAGAATGTACTGTGCTATTTGTTGCATGAACAAAATACATACCCCCTCGCTCAACCAATCACAACAGAGATACTTTTAAGATGGGTTGTGCTCAGCATGCTAAGTAGACACTTCTCAAACAGTGATTTAAAAAAAAAAAGTTTTATTTTTACAGTTTAATAACATTAAACTAAATTTTGCTAATAATTTGCATCCACCGTTTGTTGTTCCTGTCATATGGAATGCGGTCTGCTCCGAGCGCCAGCTATTTAGGGGTGTGCAAACTACAGTAGTTTCCTTTTCTTTTTTTTTTTTTTGTTCCTTGAGGAGGCGCAAAAAAAAATTTCTTTCAGCTTTGGGGCGTCAAATTTTTCACCGCCCCGGACAACATGAACTCCACAATTTATTTTTCAGCTTTAGGGCTTCAAATTTTTCACCGCCCGGGCAGCATGATCTCCAATTTATTTTTCAGCTTTAAGGCATCAAATTTTTCACACTCCCGGGCAACATGATCTCCAGCTACGCCACTGATATATAGATATTAATTTAATACACAAATTTTACAATAAATTTTCATTTTTTATTATAAGTATACATTTATTATAAGTATCCATATTACTAACCGAGAATGGTAAACCGGATATGGAAGCAGGTATGCCCGTGGACGCAGGAGACATAGTGCGCAGGTGCCACACAAACACGTTCGAGTGAAATGGGACAGACTACGAACGTGCGCAGACGCCACACAAAGCCAACAGCTCCAGAGTGAAACGGGAGAGACTACAAACAAACGACACGCAGGCGCCACACAAACCCCCCCACAGACTACGGAGTCCATAGAGACTACGAACAACACAACCACACAAACAAAAGGAGTCAGCGCCCCACCCCAGAGTAAAACGGACAGAATACGGAGTCGAGAAAGTTTCACAAATCAAACCCGAAATAATACGCTACCCCAGAGTAAAACGGGACAGAATACGGAGTCGAGAAAGGCTCAACAACTAAAACAGCTAAAACAACAAGCCCGCATGGACAGATACAATGAACTTGGAGGCCTACAACGCATGTCTCAAACTGCAGAGGCAAACCAGGCACGGGCAGATACAAAGTGAAACGAGAAACACTATGGAGTCCGCAGTGGTCCACAATGCACCGCACTGCATAATAGTGGGGAAGGAGCTCCGTATTACATAGATGAATCACATAACAGTGATGCATTATTGACAGTACAACCACAGAAATCGCTCCGTATTAACAGTAAGTGCAATTGTTCATATTACTAAAGGTACACAACGGAGAACTACTGGAGTCTTGATCACGTCTCCAAAACTATACAGCTCCACAAACAAACGTGGGCGCCTACAACGCGAAGCTACAGAAACGAGCCCACATAGACACATACAATGAACATGGACGCCTACAACGCGCGCCTCAAACCACAGAAGCAAGGCAAGCATGGATTCAAAACAACACAGGCACCTACAACGAGCATCTGAAACTACGGAGGCACAGCAAGCACGGGTCCAAAACGCCGGGGGTAGGCGAAAAACAGAGTAGAAAACAAAGTAAAACGTCATGATTAGGTTATAAAGCAACGAGGCCAAACACATGCAGAGCAGGTTAGAGATAATGTAAACTGGAATTCAAAACACTCAAAAAAGAACGTAGGCACGAAACACATTCAGAGCAAGATACAGAATATGAAAGCAGAAAACGACGACAGGGTCAAAAAATGAAAGTAAACATTGCATTAGTGCAAAAAACGAGAAATTATTACTCTGAGAAATAACTAAAAGGCAAATAGTAATCGAATATATGGACACAGGAGATATGTCAGAAGTATGTAAATACAGTAATCCCTCCTCCATCGCGGGGGTTGCGTTCCAGAGCCACCCGCGAAATAGGAAAATCCGCGAAGTAGAAACCACATGTTTATATGGTTATTTTTAGAATGTCATGCTTGGGTCACAGATTTGCGCAGAAACACAGGAGGTTGTAGAGAGACAGGAACGTTATTCAAACACTGCAAACAAACATTTGTCTCTTTTTCAAAAGTTTAAACTGTGCTCCATGACAAGACAGAGATGACAGTTCTGTCTCACAATTAAAAGAATGCAAACATATCTTCCTTTTCAAAGGAGTGCAAAGCAAGCAGTCAAAAAAAAAATCAATAGGGCTTTTTGGCTTTTAAGTATGCGAAGCACCGCCGGTACAAAGCTGTTGAAGGCAGCAGCTCACACCCCCTCTGTCAGGAGCAGAGAGAGAGTTAGAGAGAGATAGAGAGAGAGATAAAAAATCAATACGTGCCCTTTGAGCTTTTAAGTATGCGAAGCTCCGTGCAGCACAGCATGTCGTTTCAGGAAGCAGCTGCACACAGCCCCCCTGCTCACACCCCCCTACGTCAGCGCAAGAGAGAGAGAGAGAAAGTAAGTTGGGTAGCTTCTCAGCCATCTGCCAATAGCGTCCCTTGTATGAAATCAACTGGGCAAACCAACTGAGGAAGCATGTACCAGAAATTAAAAGACCCATTGTCCGCAGAAACCCGCGAAGCAGCGAAAAATCCGCGATATATATTTAAATATGCTTACAAATAAAATCCGCGATGGAGTGAAGCCGCGAAAGGCGAAGCGCGATATAGCGAGGGATCACTGTACTATAATCAGAAAATTTCAAAAATGTGTTTTACCTCACATGCATTTATTGGTTACTTTCCAAAAAAAATTATTAACTGCTGATGATGTGGGTCACTTTGTCTGTGCTGAAATTGCAAAACCTATCCTGAATTATGGTACAAAGTCATTAAACACATCTCTCACAGACCTCATTTAAAAGATTCACCACATTGGGACCCAAAGGATTCCACATATTGTTTTTACGTAAGTTCTGAAATAAAAGTGAAATTAATGAAATAGCAACAATCTTCAAGGTGTGTATCCGGAAAACCAAACACGGGGGTTGGCGAGCGAAGCAAGCAGGGGGCGAAGCCCCCTAGTACATACATAAAAACTATACTATATTTACTTTTATGCAATCTTAATAATTATTATAACATAATGACTGATTAATGTGATACCTGCGCTTGTTTCAATGAACACAAAAGTTTTATATTCGGCTCAATATTTGACAGCGCAACCCGAAGTTGATATGAATCACACGAAGAACGTTAACCATACACAATTCAGCAACACAACTAATAGTAATGAATGATAACTACTGTCGCAAGATGAGTGAATGTGACGTAGCACGACTAATACGTCGGCTTGAATTGAATCTAGGTGAGGGCATGGAGCGCTCTGCCTATCAAAGCATACTACGCAGTTGTCTGGCGACTACGTAGGGCCTATGTCGTAGGCGACAGGCGCCAGGATTTATTATATTTCAGAGAAATGACACATAAAATTATGAAACCTTTAAAAGGCTATTTACGCGAATATTTCATTGCACGTATTCTCGTTATTGTGTTTCTAAGGAGGACCGTTGAAATATTATTTAGTTAGAAAATTGTCTTATTTGACCGCGTCACACCTGTATCGGCTCAAGGCACACCAGTGTGCCATGGCACACCGGTTGCGGAGCACTGTTCTATACAATTTGAAACTGGAAAAAAATCAAATTCTCGCTTATTTAATTATGGCAAGATCTAATTAATAAAATTTCAGAATAAGCTTTTATATTGTGGAAAAGGACCGTCTCTCTTCCCTGTTATTTTTTCCTTTGTTGTGTAAGTTTATCTTTGTATGGAATATTATTTTTCCTCCAATAAAATAACTGTATAACATAATTCTTTAAAAGTCATCTATTTACTAAAATATTCTCTTCCAAGATGCCAGTTGTATTTATACTGTGGTAAAAGAATGCTATGCACTTGTGTACAGCAAAACTTTTCAAATATTGCATAACTACCTTGTGTATTCAAAATTTGTCCACCTCTTACGTTTTGACTAGTCAAAATTCTAATTGAAGATGCCTGTACAGGTAGTCCCCAGGTTACGGACATCCGACCTACAACTTACGAACAAGGCCACAGCTGCAACGCATGCGCCTCAGTAACTGCCGCTCTGTCATCTTCGGCCTGCAGACGCTGCAAGTGGTGACTGGACGGAGGCTGGATGGTGGCGACTTCGCTGCTTGCGCAGTGTAGTGTCCCTCGGGTGGCTCCTGGCGGCAGTCGGTTTCACTGACCGCCCACCACACCCCTGTTCGTTCTAGGTGCGCAGCTGGTAATGCTGCAAGGGATGATCCGGTTGTGGCTGAACGGGGCGGCAGGGGGTAGCATTGTAGTATGCCTCAGATGGGTGCGTGTTGAATGGGGGCGGAAGTGTTGCGTACGCTGCAGGCTAGCATACTGTAGTGGAGGTGACTGTGAGGTAGGCTGGTGATGAACCGCCCCTTGCTGCCCCCATTCATTCTCAATAGCAAGCCTGCTTGTACTGTTATGCACATAGCAGGAAGTTGTCTATTGTCAGTACAGTACAGGGTGGTCCAGATCTAATTATGCAGATCCAGATACATATGGATGACTTTGATTTACGCAGGGACAATTCCAGTTCGGCACGAAGATGATTCTTCATGTCGTCAGTTCGCACACTTCTCGATGGTCCAGGATTTTTCGGGTGATTTTCTATGTAATAAACTGAATAAGTTATAGCATAATGAAAATTGCATAATTAGATCTGGACCACCCTATGCATCAGACGTGTTGACGACTGGTGCCTTCCTGCTGTGATAGCTGTGCAGAAGAGCTCATCTTAACCTTTTGTCTTCACCCTTCAATAATGTCTCTGAAACACAAATCTGATGCAAGTGCTGGTGATACAGTAAAGAAGATAAAAACCATCACCATGGAAAATAAAGTAGAAATAATAAAAAGGTCAGAGAGAGGTGAAACATCATTCATTAGCAGAGCACTTGGTTACAGTCGGTCAACAATAGCATTTGTTAAAATAATGTACCTGTTCCGACTTACATACAAATTCAACTTAAGTACAAACCTACAGTCCCTATCTCGTACGTAACCCGGGGACTGCATGTAATTAATTGTTGGTCAGTTTGGATTAAATATATTAAAATGTAATTAAATATGTCAAAGACTAATCCATATTACTAACCGAGAATGCTAAACCGGATGATGGACGCAGGCACATCCGGCAATGGGCCGTAGCTGCAAAAAGACGTACTGTGCAGGCGCAAAAAGAGTCCGCGAGAGTCGGCTGAGGAGCCGAGAAAGGCGGACAAAAGAGGGCGAGAGAGGCGGATGAGGGGCCGCAAGAGGCGGACAAGACCACAGAAAAAAGGAGTGAGCACAGGAAAAATGGAGAAATGAGGAAACGCAGGCAAAGCACGAAACACATTGCACACGAGACTAGACCCAAAAGAAAAAAAAAAAAAAAAAAAAAAGAGGCTCGCGCACAACAGCAAGGCACCCCCCCCCCTACAGGCACCGGACGGGACACACACCAAGAGGGGGATTCAACAAGCCCATGGAACACAAAACCACCCCACAGACCCTACAAGCAAGGGACGGGACACACACAAACAGGGGGATTCAACAAGACACAGGAACACAAAAAGAAAGAAGACGCTCGCGCGACAACAATCCTCAACCCCCCCAACACACACACATACACATCCATAAGAAGTGACACCCAAAGCCACATATTCTAAAGTGAACATCAACACCTTCACACTAGACAGCATAGGTGTCAGCATTGGTGGATCTCCTTACAATAAAGCACTATTAACCGTTCAACTGCAGAAAAGGAAACATATTAACAGTGACTGCGATCCTCCTTATTACTTATCCATATTTCGCATGCTGAGAAAGAAACAAGTCATGAATACACGGTCACGGGTACAAAACGAAAAGGAAAGGATAACAGGAACAAACACACGAACACGAAAGAAACAACAAAATAGACGGCTATGCAGCATAGGTGGATCTCATTACAATAAGGCACTATTAACCATTCAACCGCAGAAAAGGCTCCATATTAACAGTGAGTGCAATACTCCTTATTACTTATCCATATTTCTAAAAGAAAAAATGACTCGACTCCAAAAACGCAAAGCTCAACTAAAGCTTCTAACTAACGATGTACCTAAAAGTAAAAACTTTATGAACTGCATTAGATCCTACAATAGTTCATTTAATATGCACAAATCTACATCCTAGATCCACATGACGCAAACTATCAATCAAAGTGCTGCATCGCAACAGACACGGATTCAAAACGAAACACCTCCCGTCTCAGACATACGTTAATGGCAGCGAAGGCTACAACGGGCTTCTCACACAGCACAGGCAAATCGATTACAGCTCCAAAACAACACGTCCCAAATACTACACATGCAACAACGCGCCTCTCAAACGGCACAAGCAAAACATACACCAGGAAAATTCATTCGGATTAATGAATGTCATTTGCAATCATTGTCATTCAGTTCACTTCCCTGAAGAAACAACTGGCAATACAAGTTATACATTTACACGTTGTTGTCAAAAGGGTCAAATTACAATGCCTTCTTTACATTCATATACTGAATATCTACAGAAGCTTATAACTGACGATGTACCTGAAAGTGAAATCTTTATCAACTACATTAGATCCTACAAATCGGAATCCACTATGAACATTAACGGTGGCACTGCACGTGACATCCGTCTTGAAAAAATGTTGTTTATTGATGAATGTTCAATGGCATGAACAAACGTTTATGAATAATAATATTCGATTTGGAGGAAAGGTACTTTTATGAGGAGGAGATTTTAGACCGTGATTAGCTATTCTTCCAGATGCCATGCACTCAGCTATTGTTCAGTGCACCTTAAAATACGCAGACAATTGGCATTGCTTTCAAAAGATACAGTTAGTAAAAAAGATACGATGTCCAGAACCAGATCATAACAATTGCTTATTACAACTGAGAGATGGTACACTCACCAATACAGATGGACTTCAGCAACATATTATTACAATTCCTCAAGCCTTTATCTGCGACGACTTAGTTACAGAGAGATTTGGAACAGCAATCTCATTAGACCAAATGCCCCTTTTAACACGACGCACTATATTATGTCCAAAAAATATTAATGTGGAAAACATAAATACCCAAGTCATTCCATTACTTCCTGGAAAGACACAACTCTTTCTAAGCTCTGACAAACTTGACTCTGATCACAACAATAACCATCTTAAATGACCTTACAAGTTCTGAGCTGGAATTACCTTTTACACTTAAACGGCGTGTACAAAGAAATTTTCAAATAAACCTTTACACTGTGCCACACACTTTATTGTTTGCTTTCTATTTGCATCATCTACACTGTCACACTATTCTATATCTCATTCATACATCACGCTCTTTGTCATTCCCAACACCAGGGGTTGGCGAGCAAAGCGAGCAGGGGGCGGAGCCCCCTAGTCTTGTCTAGTCATAATATATTTAGTTGGAAATAACCCTGTAATCTCAAGCTAGGTAAAAGTCGGCAAGAAAGCTGATTATGCAATTAACAGCCTAGTCCATGTTTTAATTCTCTGCCAGGTTTCAGACCTTCTTGTCCTTTCATTTTGACCGCTAGGATTTAAAGTTCGTATAAGAATAAAAAAATTTACATTATTAAAGCAATAGGGATCAGCAACTAAATAATTAAATATAGAAATTAAGACCCTTAACAATTGATAGTCTAATCTTTGGTGTTTGAAAATTTGCACTCTTTTCGTTAGAAAAAGACACCAAAAAATTAATGCATGGCTTGCAAATATATCTGATGTTTTCAGAACTGTAGATGTAAATACAGTTTTTTTTTTTTTTTTAACAAAAATAATAAATATAAATCCTAATATGATTTCTTCTTTGCTTATAATGATAATACCTTTTATCTTTTGAAGCAGTTTGTTTTTTCATTTTGTTGTTCATGCTGTAAAAATTACTGTTGTTGCAGTAATATGCTCAGTAAAACTACTCTGCTGTTTCTTGTATATGCAATATATATGTATAAAGAAATTTGCATGTCAGCAGAGCTTATTTCATAGTGCTTGATGGCTACAGGAACTGAGCAATATAAATTCAGATTTTAGAGTATCATCTAGGGGAGCAGTGGTAGTTAATTGGACAATCTAAATTGGCACCCTATGAGTATAAGTGTGCCCTTCAGTTGAATTTTGCTTTGTCTTGAATTGGTTTGTTCCTCACATCTGGTGCTGCTGAAATATGTTCCAGTCATCTCAGCCCTGCCTCCAGCTGAAATAAGTAGGTTTAGAAATAAATGAATGGATACATTATCTAGTATTCAGCCAAGATGAACTCCTTTCTCATCCCTTCTTAAAGACAGCTACTCGAGTGTGTTTCCCAGATCTATAGCAAATCCATTGTACAGTGGGGCAAAAAAGTATTTAGTCAGCCACCAATTGTGCAAGTTCTCCCACTTAAAAAGATGAGAGAGGCCTGTAATTTTCATCATAGGTATACCTCAACTATGAGACAAAATGAGAAAAAAAATGGCTGACTAAATACTTTTTTGCCCCACTGTAGCTTTGAAATTATAATTGGAATTTAGGGTTTCCCGGTTTAAATGACTTTTTTTTTTTTTAAACTTTGCAGCACTATTTCACATATGTTTTGTGATCACCTGTAAATTATTTATAAAATAAGTGGTTAATGGATGTTAATTTAAAAAATATGTATGTTTTTATGTAATCGTACCACTTTAAATTTCTAGTAGATAATTTTTGTTTTGAATTGAAAAAACTGATACCTCACCTGGGCCACGTTTTTTCATTTTTTGGGCAGGATTGCATGTCATCTTGTTTATCATGTAACTGCATTTGGAGGGATACTATACTTCTGCTTCCTTCTACACTTGGCTGTTACTATACCATTTATCAGTAAACTCGGAAAAGGAGGCACAGGCCTCAAATGCCTTTTACAGCATTTCTCATATTACTTCTGAGTAGAAATGAAGTTAGTCTAGCCCAAATAAAGATGCACTCTGACACAGCCTCCTGTCTTTCTCTCCTACATCTTACCTATGGAATACAAGTAATTTGGCTTTTTTTTTATTTATTTATTTTTTTTACATGCTACAAGGTTCTAATCTAGTTTGCTACCCTGATAAATGCTAAAATGAAAAATCCTATTTATGGTATTTATAGCCCTTTGTGCTTGTTACCAGTTTTAACATACTGAATCCTTTGTTTGTCTACCAGCTGCTGGCAAAGGAGCTTCAACTTGTAACAACACAGATTACTCGAGCAGACAAAGCTGAACACCTCAAGAGGAAAAGACATGTTGCACCTCATGTAAACTCAAGTGAGTATTGATATTTATAAAATTATGGCATTCTTTCAGTAAATGCATGTTATTAAAAAATGTGAAAAAATGCTTGTTTTTAAAGTTTTAGCACCAATTTGGGACTGCTGGAAGTAACTAATTTTAGGTTATGCAGCATTTGAACTCAAATTTTTACTTTCTTCATGGAGAGTAAAAATAAAAGTCCATAATTAGTTTTAAGTTTCATTTCAGTATTCTCAGGTTTATATATAATGCTAAAAATATATTTTGTGTTTACAGTGCCTTACATATTTTAATCATCATTCTGTAGCTTAAATTTGTCAGTGCCAGGCAGTACTTGTGAGTGGATCAACTGGTCACAGTTAAATTTGCCATTCTTGTTAAAATCCTAAAATGGTAGAATTCTGTTTATTTTTAACTAAATTGGTTCATAGGTGTTTCTGATTATGAATCTCTGTCAAAGCTTAGTAGTATCTTACCCGTATTCAGTCTCCTGCATTTAACAGTTTATATTGCACTGCTTTTGTTACAGGTGTGTGCTAAGATAATTTTTTAACAAAACAACTGTAACAAGTTTTATGTTTCTAATATTTAATTTTCCTGTTCTTGGTAAAGTATACAGTGCTTATAAAGTCCTCAAATTTGAAATAAGTTTAAGATATTTTTTAACTTTGAAAATTTGATCAAACACATTATTTTATGCTGCAGAAATATTATTTATAAATTTATTTGGAGGACAGAAATAAAACAAACATTATAAATGTCACCAAAAGAAGAATAAATTTTTAGGGAAGAGGTATTTTTCAAGCATCCGGCGCCGCCGTGAGTGGCAGCCTTTTCAGCAGCTCCGTGTATGACTGTATATGTATGTGTACTTTTCTACTTTTATTTTTCTATTTTTATTTTGTGAATTTCCCATTGGGATTAATAAAGTATCTATCTATCTATCTATCTATCTATCTATCTATCTATCTATCTATCTATCTATCTATCTATCTATCTATTTAATATGATTGTTAGATGGATTACTTACTGTATATATGCATGTATTTAATGCACTGAATTTCAATATGTATATTTATGTTGAGATTACTATAAAAAATGAATGAATGATAAATAAAAACCTCTAGTACTTAGTTCTATAAATATTTATGCCCAACCAGTTAGAACTTGTTAATAATCCTTAGAGCAAGTCTGTTCATTTTTATGTTTAGATTAAATGAGTATGTTAGATGATAATGACGTTTGCTAGGTTTTTGATGATTGTTGTTTAGTCTGTACATATAGTACATTTTTTTCTTATTACAGGTCAAACATTAAGTACTGCATCCAGTACTATCTCTCCGGGATTTCTAGGTGCAAACTCATTTGCAGATGATGCAAAAATTGCAGCCATGGCTAAGAGAGTCAGTGAAGTGCTTCCTGATGTTCCACTTAGCATTATCAAATATGACTTAAGTAAGTCAGTAATTATTTTTTGTACTTTGGCTATAGTTAAATTATTTAAACTGCTTGTAAAAGTTTTTTTTTTGTGTATGCATGTTTTTCATCCATGCATTTCCAGCCCACTTATTCAGTTCAGATTGTCTATCTCCTAAGGTTATGTTTGGTTCTTGTGTTGATTTGTTTAAAAGGTATTTTACCCCACCTCCTTATGTAGTGGTAGGGTTTTCAATATTTATTACATGTATTCCTTCATATCAACAGAAATGTCCATTTTTTTGGTTTGTTTAGGTTAGACACTTGCCACCCAAGTCTTTTTTCTCCTCTCTCGGCTGCCCTGGATGCATCAATAAGACCTATTCTTTTTATATCCCACGACAGCACTTCCGTAGTAGTGCTGCTCTTCATCAAGTCACCCTCTTCACTTGCTTGAATCCGTTTATCCTCACCATAACACTTCCTCCACACCAAGTCATCCATTCTCACTTGCCATATATCTTCTTTTACTCCATGATACTCCACACATCCAGTGTATCATTCATTCTCTTTTCTTTCCAGCTTTGAAACGTGTTCCTTCTATATAGACTGTCTCACTTCCATAGAGCATGCTTCACCTCCCATAGCTTTTGTAAAAGTTTTTCTCTTCAATGCCAGAGAGGTTCCTTTCTGAAGTTCTAATAGGGTGAAGGTCCTGCAATTTCTTCCATGCAACTCTCACCTTAGTTATCACTGGTATGCCCACACCTTTATCTGTACTCATCTTGTCAGTTGAGTGATAGAGCTTTCCAGCTTTCTCCAAAACTATTCCATTGCTGATATATATATATTTACACTTACTACATAAACATTTTGCACCATTCTGAGCCACTTCATAAACATCTTGAATGTAAATATTGTTTTCTTCTTGAATAGAGAAAACGCACTGCATTGACACAACCATCACTAATCTTCTTGAAAAAGCAGAGGAAATGCCTTCAGGGTCTGGAGGTGCTTCAGATTTGCTTTCCTCATCCATCAGGGCCACCACTTCAGGTTCTACTCCTGCATTAAAGGTACAGTAAACATGTTACATTTTGACTTGAATAAAGATGTTTTTCTGGGAGCGTTGTTATAATCTGTATAACATAAAAAGAAAAATATATATTTGGCCTCCTGGAAGTCCTAATAGTTTTGCTACGCTGATGTAGTTTGCTCAAAAATTGTTTTTCCAGAGGCAATGTCGTACTATAAACTTCTTCTTATACAAGAAACAATTGTAAAGGCCTAGATTAGATCTGTGTAGAGTTTGTATGTTTTTCCAGGGTCTCTATGGAATATTCTTAAGGTGCTCAGATGGATTCCTCCCAGATCCAAATTGCATACTACTGTACCAGGTTTATTGGTTCTTTTCAGATCCATGACAGATCACACGGGAGAAGATACTGTAAAGAGCCTAACACCTATTTGTTGTGTTAAACTCACCATTTCTAATGTAGTACTAAAATATTTGTTGTTTGTGTTTATAGCTTGCCTGCCCCAGTGCCTAATGTTTTATAGCATGACCACTTTCTGTGTAGAGTTAGCTTGTTTCTAAAAGAACTACACCTATGCAAAACCAAATTAACCCAGGTTGTAAAATGTCCTATAGATGGAGCATGCTAGTGAGATTATTTATTGTAGTAAATTAATGAAGGGGTGGGTGCATGCTTTTTTTCATATTATTTAATTAGGTTTTAATGACCTTCATCTAGATACAATGTTTCTTACTGTTTTTATTTTAAATATGCACTTTGAGCTACATTCTTTGTATGAAAATGTGCTATGTGTCTCTTGAACCTGCTACCGTCTATAATAAAACTGAGCTGAGCCAGACATATGAGGACACAAACACATACAGCAATAGGTAGGTAGAAAGTGCAACAGTGCTTTTATTAGCATAATCCAAAAACAATGTCCAAAAAGTGCAGTGTTCCATTTATAATTAAGTAATTCAATAAAAAAATGTGAAGTGATTTTGGATGTTAAAATCCATCAAATCTTTCTTTAAAAACAAGGTTAAAAGTCATAGAGACAGATCCTTTTTCCTCAAACACAAGCACACAATGCTGCCCTCTACATGCAGATTTCTCCTCGGCTTACCCCATGCAAGATCCAACAACCAAGGATACGCCCAACTGGTAGGTGCAGTCAATTTACTCATCCAGGCTCTGGTCCCCATCGCCAGCAGTTTGGCAACCCGAGCTACATAATCTTCCACTGCCAATCCCTTGGTCTCTGCAAGAACACCACATATGGGGCCACACCTACAACCCGGCAGTCGCTTGGTTGGAGCATCCCTACCTTTAGCCAGAGGCTCATTCCCGACCACCTGCCTCTGTTCCTTTCTGTATGGCTCTGTCTTTCTCTCTCTAACTCTCTCTCTCTCTCTCTCCCCCTCCCATCCTCCAATTAACTACTTTCTCCATCTCCTTTGGTTCTGTGCCTTTTCTGTACAGATGATCATCCTGATCCTCTCTGCCCATGTAGGCTCCTTACAAACCCTGTAGCCTAACTTAAGCACGGGTGCAATGAGCTGCCCCCTTTGAGGCATTATTTATGCACCTGTTCAATCCACCCGCCTTCGCACATGTATGCAGCATGGTCAGTCAGCACCTTGATTAACCGCAGAGTGGAGTGACATGCACTTACACACACCTGTACCCAATTGTTGCCTTTACTTTCCTGTGCACGATTATTTAAATCTAGCCACCTGTTAAGCTGCAGACCCGCTATACCAGGAAGGTGAAAGTGGGTTGTGCTAAACTGTATGCACCAATTTTGTTTTTTTTCTTAGTGTCAAAGCTCTTGATCAAGTTTTTCCTATACAGTAATCCCTCGTTATATCGCGCTTCGCCTTTCGTGGCTTCACTCCATCGCGGATTTTATATGTAAGCATATTTAAATATATATCGCAGATTTTTTGCTGGTTCGCGGATTTCTGCGGACAATGGGTCTTTTAATTTCTGGTACATGCTTCCTCAGTTGGTTTGCCCAGTTGATTTCATACAAGGGACGCTATTGGCAGATGGCTGAGAAGCTACCCAGCTTACTTTTCTCTCTCTCTTGCGCTGACTTTCTCTGATCCTGACGTAGGGGGATTGAGCAGGGGGGCTGTTCGCACACCTAGACGATACGGATGCTCGTCTAAAAATGCTGAAAGATTATCTTCACGTTGCTATCTTTTGTGCAGCTGCTTCTTGAAACGACATGCTGCACGGTGCTTCGCATACTTAAAAGCTCGAAGGGCACGTATTGATTTTTGATTGAAAAACAAACTCTCTCTCTCTCTCTCTCTTTGTCTGCTCCTGACGGAGGGGGTGTGAGCTGCCGCCTTCAACAGCTTTGTGCCGCGGTGCTTCGCATACTTAAAAGCCAAACAGCCCTATTGATTTGTTTGCTTTTCTCTATCTCTGTGACAGTCACTGCTCCTGACACGCACTCCTTTGAAGAGGAAGATATGTTTGCATTCTTTTAATTGTGAGACAGAACTGTCATCTCTGTCTTGTCATGGAGCACAGTTTAAATTTTTGAAAAAGAGACAAATGCTTGTTTGCAGTGTTTGAATAACGATCCTGTCTCTCTACAACCTCCTGTGTTTCTGCGCAAATCTGTGACCCAAGCATGACAATACAAAAATAACCATATAAACATATGGTTTCTACTTCGCGGATTTTCTTATTTCGTGGGTGGCTCTGGAACGCAACCCCCGCGATGAAGGAGGGATTACTGTAGTTTTCCCTTCCCAGAACAGTATTTTTGTTATTTCAACTTATTTCTGAACTTATACCATTACATGGAATATTGTAAATGATGATGTTATTATATTTTAGAAAATATCTTTTTTTTTTCTTTTAAAGACATTTTTGAATTTTACACTTGTGCTATAATATCTGCACACAGTATAATTTCTTCTTCATACATATAGCCATCTGGACATGTATTCTATGTTGTCTTTCTGGTGTTTGGAAGTACATTTGCGTTCAGAATAATAGCAGTGTGTTTAAAAAAGCAAATAAAGTTCAAAATCCTTATAATAGCTTTTATTTCCATACATGAAATGCATTGAGAACACTACACATTCTATTCCAAATCAAAACATGAAGAAAAATGTATCAAATTTGTTTTATTCCTTGAAGAGATTAATTGAATATTATCAATTAAAATAAATTATATAAATTTGCATGTAAATTCACTCTAAGACTATTTTTATAAGAACATGTGTTTTTATAAAGATTTACTTAAATTGAGATCTACAAAGACACTTATTCATAGGCTTTGTGAATACAGCTGCAAGGTTTTTCAAGAGCACTGCTTCATCTATGTATATTTGCCATAAAGTTGCTTAATGTTTTTTCCCCACTGTAAATGATAGAACCTGAAAGCATATTGCTGGGGATGACGGCTAAAATAACACCAGTGTACTACACTTTTGCAGCCACGGTATATTAAATAATTATGAAAGTTATACTTTTCTGTTACAGAAAATTCTTACAATGATTTCACAGCATTATTTTAAATTCACTTTGTTTGGTGCTGTTATCAACACTTTTAAACATTTGTTTATTTAAGCCAGATGTTTCAGTGTAACTTCTATATGTTATTCTATTGCTGAGCAATTCTTGATATTTGATTTCTTACTGTTTGGCAGTTGTACATATCTTCTATAATACGCTACCGTGGCTGTTTGTCTGTCCGTCCAGAATTTTAAATCACCTGTAGCTCGCAAACCATTTCACCTATTGACTTGAAATTTGGTCCACATATACTACGTGACGTCTACTATCCGCATTCAGGGTTTTGATTTTATTACTCTTTTTATTTTATTTTATTGTAGAATCAACTCTCTGCAGCGCGCAGCAGGGTGGCCGTGCAGTGCAAGCGTACAGGCTCCGTTCTTATTCCCTACCACCTTTGCTAATCATTCTTGAAGCAGATAGAAGACTTAAGTGCCAGATTATGTGAAAAATTAAAGAAAACGTACTAAGTAATTGCAACATAAAAACTAACTTAAATCAGTTTTAACGCGAAAAGATGCAGACGAAAGGAGAAGCAGCGGGCTGCTATGGTGGAGAAAAGAAGAGCTGCTCAGGAAGCAACAAGCACATCAACCTCTGAGCAAACGAATGCTAAACGTACAGAGAAAGAAAGAGGATGAATGCT
Organism: Erpetoichthys calabaricus; assembly: GCF_900747795.2. Taxonomy (NCBI): domain Eukaryota; kingdom Metazoa; phylum Chordata; class Cladistia; order Polypteriformes; family Polypteridae; genus Erpetoichthys; species Erpetoichthys calabaricus. The sequence goes on from NC_041398.2 coordinate 53,685,283, forward strand.
CAAGTCAAGTGTATTCACTGCAGGTTATCGGTTAAATATAAAAATGGAAATTTTTAAATCCTTGATGGTCAATGGCAATGTTTCCCTTTTCTTTTAAGCCAGCCTAGTAAATTTAGGTCCATAAATATTTGGACAGAGACAACTTTTTTTCTAATTTTGGTTCTGTACATTACCACAATGAATTTTAAATGAAACAACTCAGATGCAGTTGAAGTGCAGACTTTCAGCTTTAATTCAGTGGGGTGAACAAAACGATTGCATAAAAATGTGAGGCAACTAAAGCATTTTTTTAACTCTCTGTCCAAATATTTATGGACCTAACTGTATCTTAATAAGCAGGTTACCATATTAGCGTAACATACACAACATTAAACATCAGAAATCCTGTTTCTCTTTTTTTTCCTTTTTTTTTTTTTTTATAGCAAACCGAGTTTGTGCTGCACACAAATGACTTCACTCCGCACAGTTCTTCTGCTAAAACTGTACTTTTTTAGCAGGCTTAAGAGGTGTAGGGGTGAAGTAGAAGAAAATATACACACCATTACACACTTTTAGTAATGGCGTGTGGTTATTTTGTTGTCAGCCAGTGGGAATATGAATATAAAAAACAGTAATGTAAGTGATGGAGATTCTCTGTCACTATTTAGCAACATAAACATAGTGTGTGTAGTTCTGGGACAGCTTCAGCAATGTATTTATTAAAATAGACTGGTGACAATAATACAATTAAAAACATACAATGTAACATCATTAGATGATATACAGTATATATTAAAATAAAACTTGCAAGCACACACCAATAAGTACTTTTTTGCAGTTGTCATTTTGCTTGTTATATTAATTAATGACTAAGTAATGATATAAGCTGAGGGTAAAAAGTGTCCCTAAATCTAGAGATGCAAGTTTAATGGACCTGTATAGTTTACCAGTGTGGAAAATGGATATGAGTGACTGTAAAAAAAATGGCGGAGGTCTTTAATAGTACTTTTTGCCTTTAAAAGGCAGCATGTGATTCGTGTCCTGAACAGGAGAGAGCTGTGTTCCTATAATATACTCTGTAGATTTGACCCCCCCTCTGTAGAAATTTGCTGACATGAGCAGGTGCCATAACAGGATGTTGTGCAGCGAGTGCTAGTTGGGTCACCTTGCCGATGAGCATAAAAGATATTTTGCTTTTCTTAGACTTTAAAGGAAATAGACACTGGAGAGCTTTCTTGACAGTTGCCAAGATGAGCTGTGCTCATATTAGGTTATGACTTTGAAAACTTAAAACTGGCGACCCTCTACACTCCATTCCTGTTGATGTGGAAGAGAGTATTGTGCCTTTTTCATGAAATCTTTGTCTAGTTCCATTGTTTTTGTAACCTTCAAATTTGTGGTATCCATGTGGCAGTAGACTAACCTTTTCCCAGTAAGCTATCTAATTGTTTGAGATCAGGCTTGTGGTTTTGTTATCAGCTAATTTAATAATGGATTTGGAGCCATGTCTGCCCACTTTATTCATAGGGGAACACCAGACTACAGAATCTGCACACTCCCATTTGAGATGGCTGTTTTAGGGCTGTGTGTGTGGAGGTTGTGATGCTAACAGTTCACACGTTGTGGGTCTACCAGTTATGATGCTGAAAATCCATCTTTTTGAGTGTGACCCCAAGTCCAGGAACTTGGTGATCAGTTCTAGTGGAGCATTAGTGTTAAATGATGAGTTGTAGCATAAAAGCAATCTGGCAAAGAAGTGTGTATTATACAGATGTGACAGGAAATTATAAAGAACAAAGATGGATGTATCTTTCATGGTCATCTGAACTACCCTCAGAATACTAATGTTCAGGTGAGTCTTAAAGCCACACCTATTTACAGAAAATCTTGAGGTTGCCTAGATTTACTATTCCTCTGCTCACTCCTGAATTTGTGCAGCTCTACTAACCCATAAACCATCCAGAAGCTTTGATACTGTTTTTGTTCTTGGCACTAATTATAGTCCTGCACTACTTGTGCTCAACTTTGAATTTTTCTCAGTCTCACCTGTTAACTTTGTACATTTTAGTAATTCAAATTGTATGTATTATGGTCTGTACTTTTAAGTTGTCTTAGATAAAGGAAAGTGGTAAAGACTAACAGTAATATTTTACTTTCTTGTGTATTTTATTTACTGTGCAGAAAATATTTGATCAAATGTAAATGCTTTATTTGCTTTTTAACTGAGTAACCTGTTAATGCGGTTTTTTTCAATAGCCTGTTTCAAACACATTTGAAAAGTCTCCAATTGATAGGCACTTATCACTTCAAGAAAGAAAAGAGGCTCTATATGAATATGCAAGGAGGTAAGCAAAGGAGAAATCTTTAGAATACAGAATGTGACCATAAATTAAAAGTTTTTGAAAATAAATGACAAAATACTGTTTGAGTAAACATAACTGTTATAACTTAAAATGATGTGTAATAAAACATTGTCATTCCAAATACAATTCCATCACAAAAATGTAATTTTAAGCTGATCAGGCAATATTTTTTTTATTGATCAAGGTAAAATGTTAGCATTACATCCTAACTCTGTAAAATGTTTTGACTGAAATATCTGAAGTACTGAAGTATACTTTAATGGGTGACATTTCCAACTGAGATGTGTGCATTTCCCATCTGTCAAATAGAATTTTAGCATAGCATGTTTTCTCAATTTACTTTCTCAAGTTGTTTTTTGAGAATTTAGATACTAGTGAAGATGAGCAAGCTTGATGGACTGAAGTATCATGATCGTCTCTTGTAATTTTTAGGAAACTGATCCATATTACTAACCGAGAATGCTAAACCGGATGATGGACGCAGGCACATCCGGCCATGGGCCGTAGCTGCAAAAAGACGTACTGCGCAGGCGCAAGAAAGGGCGGACGGGATACAAACCAAGAGGGGGATTTAACAAGCCCCTGGAACACAAAAAAAAAGAACACAAAACCACCCCACACACCCTACAAGCAACGGACGGGACACACACAAAGAGGGGGATTCAACAAGCCCCTGGAACACAAAACGAAAGAAGACGCTCGCTCAACAACAATCCTCACCCACACACCCCCCCCCCAATCAATAAGAAGTGACACCCAAAGCCACATATCTAAAGGAAACGTCCATATTAAACATACGTCATCTCAAAACCTTCACACTAGGCAGCATAGGTGGATCTCATTAAAATAAAGCACTATTAACCGTTCAACTGGAGAAAAGGCTCCATATTAACAGTGAGTACGATCCTCCTTAATACTAATCCATATTTCGCACGCTGAGGAACAAACAAGTCATGCATACACGGTCACGGGTACAAAACTATTCGGATCGGATAACGGAACCAAACACACGAACACGAATGAAACAAAAAGAATACACGGCGGCGCATACAATGCGCTTCGGAAAATACGTGAGAAAAAATGTCTAGAATCAAAAAACGCAAAGCTCAAGTAACCCCGTTACAGAGACGTGCCCAAATGAACAGACACATTGAACGTAGATGCATACAGCGCGCGTCTCAAAGTGCTGCATCAAAACAAGCACGATTTCAAAAGAAAGAGCTTGCGTCTCAGACATACAAAAAAGGGAGCAAAGCAACGCGCATATGACCGGCCAGAAAACAAGCAAGCAGGACTCAAAAAGCAGAAAGCTCAACTGACCGACATACAAAAACGGACAACGCACGATACAAACCATGCACGACGTAGAGTGAAACGGACTTTGCGCAAAGCGGAGGCGGATCAATTAAAACTCAAAAATAGCGCGTCACAAATAATGGACATGCAACAACGCGGCACTCAAACACCACAAGCAAAACATGCCCGTCGCAGACATCAACACCAGACGTCTGCTAAACTCTTACGCCAGTTGGCTGACAACGCTTTCAATAATGAGTCCACTATTGAGGAAAATTCATTGGGATTAATGAATGTCATTTGCAATCATTGTCATTCACTTAACTTCACAGAAGAAACAACTGGCAATACAAATAATGAATTTACACGTTGTTGTCAAAAGGGGCAGATTAGACTGCCTCCTTTACATTCATATCCGGAATATCTACAGAAGCTTCTAACTAAGGATGTGCCTGAAAGTAAAAACTTTATGAACTACATTAGATCCTACAATAGTTCATTTGCTTTTGCATCTGCCAGAGAACATAACAGGACACCAAAAGGCAATGGCCCATACTGCTTTCGCATATGTGGTTAACACAACGCACTATATTATGTCCAAAAAATATTAATGTTAATCACATTATTAACCAGGTCATTTCATTACTTCCTGGAGAGACACGGCTCTTTCTAAGCTCTGACAAAGTTGACTCTGATGACGACAATGAACATCTGAATTTCCCATTAGAATATTTGAACACTATTAACCCGGATGGATGACCACAACACAACCTTACCGACAGTTCCCCGTTAAACCTGCATTTGCCATGACCAGCAACAAATCACAAGGACAAACCATGGACAAGGTTGGCATCTACCTCTCTGAACCCGTTTTTGGACATGCACAACTTTATTTTGCCTTCTCATGTGTTCGACGTTCATCTCACATTAAAGTTAAAATTAAAAATGATCCATGCCAAGGAAGACTCATTCAAAGACAAGACACCATCTTTACTACTAATGTTGTATACAGAGAAATATTCCAATAAAACATTACTCTATGCCAAACACTCTATTTTGTATTTATATAGGCATCATCCAAACCTGCACACTATTCTATATCTAATTCATACATCTCACTCTTTGTCATGCCCCAACGCCAGGGGTTGGCGAGCGAAGCGAGCAGGGGGCGGAGCCCCCTAGTGTATGTTATAAATAAGAACATTCAAATTCTGTTCAGTGCAGATGACAGATTTAAGATATAATGCAGTGTTTTCTCAAAGAAGTAAATAGTCCCGCCCAAATTGCACACCATCCTTTCCTTTTTAATTGAGTGCTTTTCAGACTACCACTGCATGTATTTTGATTAAGAGGAGCCATAGAAGCTTATGAGTATACACAGTGACAGTGTTACAAAGAGGCATGTAAAATGTAATTGTAGGTATAATATAAGAGTATATTTTTTTCCTACTTCTGTTTTGTGAAGCACAATTTTCTGTAAGCAACACTCAAGATTACATAAATACAATAAACAAAGGTTACTTTTGTGGTAAGAATGTAACTTTTCTTTGTAAATTTTTGAATAAATGTGTGTGTATATGTAATTTTTTTTCTCCTTCTAACAGGCGCTACTTAGAGAAACATGGACCGAATCAACACAGTTGCCAGTGACCTGGGTATTGGAAGTCTAAAAGAACAGATTTTTTCTCTTGAAAGCCATTATTTTTGAAGGATTTTAGTGACCTGTGTGGAAAAAAATGTCACATGCAGAAGTTTTTTTGTAAACCACAGATAATGTTGAGTGAGTCCTAAGAAATAATTAAAAGAGGTTTTTGAAATATTTCTGCATGGAGTTTATGCATGTGCCACCTTGTTCTTTTAAATCCTTTATCTGAACAAAGATGATTATTTTGGTAAAGTTTGTACTTTAACCCAGTTACAGTGATGCATTGTTATTTTTTACAAAAGTAAAATTAATGTGAAATTTCAACAAGCAAATGCAAAATGTTTGTAGTGCAGCTGTCCACTCTGCCCTCCCCTGAGCCCCAATCAGAACAAGCCATAACATTTGTCTAGGACCTGTATGTTCACAGCTAACTTGCAATAATAAATGGGAGTATCAGTATTTATTATAATGATAGGCAGATGATAATGCAAATACCGTAATAGTAAATTAGTGGTTATCTTATTTTGCTAGAATGTACTTATTTTGCGTTGGTCTTGGGTCTTACATTTACCGTTGGGTCTGAGGAAAAAACTTCAGGTTCTAAGCACTTACAGCTGGATGTGTGCAATTATAAATACATAGCCTGCTACCAGGTCTATTAAAGAATAGAATATATTACGGTCCTGGTTCAGATGTATGTTTTTGGCTGTCCCTTACCATAGATATTAAAATGCTGCAAAAATATTTTGTAATGTACTTGAACAAAAGAAATTAATTTCCCATTATTTACATTAACGGTCTCAAAAGTTATTCTTGATGCAAATGGGTCTTATACCTATTCAGTTTTCAAAATGCCTCACCTTTTTTGCGGTAAAGCTTTATATTTTATTTAAAAAGTAATTTATATGGTTAGAACTTAATTGGTAAGAAATAAGTGCATTATGTAAGAGTACATTAGTTCCAATGGTGCTTATAGAAATTCTGAAGACCCCATATTGATTCTGTTGAAAAATGCTGCATCTTTCCTTTTGGAATTTGAACTCGGTAAGTTGTGTGCTGTATACTTAAGCAGAATTTTACTATTTCTCTCTCTCTCTATATATACATACATATATATATATATATAAAAGCATTCACAAAACTAAAGATTTGTCAAAACACACATTGGTAAACATATAGTACCTATTCATCTTGAAGGTGTTGAAAAGTAATGAAATGCTTTTTTATAATAAAAAAATAAATATGCACTTTTTGGCGTGGTTTTTTTAAAAAAAAAATAAGACTTAATCATGAATTAACTTATTATACATATGCATGTTTAATAATGTGGCAGTCATTTTGATATGTGTATTACCCAGGGAAAAACTTACTCAAAATTAACAAACGCATTACAGAAAGGCAAGGGCACATTGATTGGTTTTTCCAAGGGTATTTATGGTTTGCTCATTAAACATTGCAGGTATAATTTTAAATCCTTATTTTATTAATGAGAGGATTTTTATTTTGTTAGATCAGTGGTTAAAATGAGATTATTATTATATCCTACAATTGTTTAAACAAATTCCAGAAACCCCTTTCCTGTATTTGTAATCTGGCCATCAAATGTTTTTGTTTATATGAAAGTTTTTTTTTTTGATAATTGCTAAATGAATGCTATTGGAAAAGAATTTTAACTGCACATTTTTACCAAATCTCACTTAACCTTACTTTGGGTTAATCAAACATTTAATTTTTCTTTGATCTTGAGAACCAAAGTTAATTCTGGTGATCATAAATGTTTATATTTTCAAGCTATTTGTGTACTGCTAAAACAGAGTCTAGACTGTTAATCGTAATATTCAGACATGGACAAGATGAGACTGTTAAATGTTTTTGTGAAAATCTGTACATGCTTGTGATATGCTGGACTAGACTGATTGGTGCATGTATCAGACAATAATCAGAAAATTTGTGCAAAACCAATTAACAAATCAATTTTTCTTTTAGTCGATTTTAATGTGGTATTTGAATTTAGTATACTTGTTGCCTTGTTTAATCGTTCAGTCTATAATCACATTCAGGGAGTATTATTATTACAGTACAGTCTAAACTGAAAAACATTCATCACTGGAGTAGGGTTAAACATTAAATGAATGCACTGTTGATAAAGACTAGCTTTAGCATGCAGTAGAGATGACCGCAATAGCACAGTTATAAACGGAGGGAGCAAGTTAATTTCAACGTTAGCAAATTCATCAATTCAACATATTCTCAAATGCACTTCCACTTAAGAGCCTAGTTCTGATACAGTAAGTACAAATTGTGTGAAATAGAAGAAACATAATTCAGTGTGTACATTTTACATACATTATATATATATATATATATATATATATATATATATAAAAATATAATGTGTGTGTGTGTGTGTGTAGATATATACAGTACTGTGCAAAAGTTTTAGGCAGGTGTGAAAAAATGCTGTAAACAAAGAATGTTTTCAAAAATGGAAGTGTTAATCATTTATTTTCACCAATCAAGAAAATGCAGTGAATGAACAAAAGAGAAATCTAAATCAAATCAATATTTGGTGTGACCACCCTTTGCCTTCAAAACAGCATCAATTCTTCTAGGTACACTTGCACACAGTTTTTGAAGGAACTCTGCTGGTAGGTTGTTCCAAACATCTTGGAGAACTAACCACAGATCATCTTCACATCCTTCTGTCTCTTCATGTAATCCCAGACACACTTGATGATGTTGAGATCAGGGTTCTGTGGGGGCCATACCATCACTTCCAGGACTTCTTGTTCTTCTTTACGCTGAAGATAGTTCCTAATGACTTTGGTTGTATGTTTGGGGTTGTTGTCCTGCTGCAGAATAAATTTGGGGCCAATCATACGCCTCACTGATGGTATTGCATGATGGATAAGTATCTGCCTGTATTTCTCAGCATTGAGAACACCATTAATCCTGACCAAATCTCCAACTCCATTTGCAGAAATGCAGCCCCAAACGTTCAAGGAACCTCCACCATGCTTCACTGTTGCCTGCAGACACTCATTATTGTACCGCTCTCCAGTCCTACGATGAACAAACTGCCTTCTGCTACAGCCAAATATTTAAAATTTTGACTCATCAGTCCAGAGCACCTGCTGCCATTTTTCTGCACCCCAGTTCCTATGTTTTCGTGCATACTTGAGTCGCTTGGCCTTGTTTCCACGTCGGAGGTATGGCTTTTTGGCTGCAAGTCTTCCATGAAGACCACTTCTGGCCAGACTTCTCCGGACAGTTGATGGGTGTTCCTGGGTCCCACTGGTTTCTGCCAGTTCTGAGCTGATGGCACTGCTGGACATCTTCCGATTTCGAAGGGTAATAAGGTTGATGTGTCTTTCATCTGCTGCACTAAGTTTCCTTGGCCGACCACTGCGTCTACGATCCTTAACGTTGCCCGTTTCTTTGTGCTTCTTCAAAAGAGCTTGAACAGCACATCTTGAAACCCCAGTCTGCTTTGAAATCTTTGTCTGGGAGAGACCTTACTGATGCAGTATAACTACCTTGTGTCTTGTTGCTGTGCTCAATCCTGCCATGACATGAAACTGTCTTCCACAACCTCACCTTGGTAGCAGAGTTTGGCTGTTCCTCACCCAGTTTTAAACCTCCTGCACAGCTGTTTCTGTTTCAGTTAATGACTGTGTTTCGACCTACATGTGACATTGATGATCATTAGCACCTGTTTGGTATAATTGGTTGATCAAACACCTGACTAGAATCCTACAAAATCCCTGACTTTGTGCAAGTGAACCTATAAGGATTGATGCTGGTTTGAAGGCAAAAGGAAGTAACACCAAGTATTGATTTGATTGAGATTTTTCTTTTGTTCGCTCACTTTGCATTTTGTAAATTGATAACAATAAACAATCATTATTTATATTTCTGAAAGCATTCTTTGTTTACAGCATTTTTTCACACCTGCCTAAAACTTTTGCATAGTACTGTGTGTGTGTATGTATGTGTGTGTGTGTGTGTGTGTATATATATATATATATATATATATATATATAATATATATATATATATAAATATGGAAGAGAAGGTCTGTGATACAGTTTGCATATTTGCAGCTGGAGATCCACGAAGGGAGAAAAAAGAATCCATCCATCCATCCATTGTCCAACCTGCTGAATCCGAACACAGGGTCATGGGGGTCTGCTGGAGCCAATCCCAGCCAACACAGGGCACAAGTCAGGAACCAATCCCGGGCAGGGTGCCAACCCACCACAGGACACACACAAACACAAGCACACACTAGGGCCAATTTAGAATCGCCAATCCACCTAACCTGCATGTCTTTGGACTGTGGGAGGAAACCGGAGCAAACCCACGCAGACACGGGGAGAACATGCAAACTCCACGGGAAGCGAACCCAGGTCTCCCAACTGTGAGGCAGCAGCGCTACTCACTGCGCCACCGTGCCGCCAGAAAAAAGAATCACGTATCATAAAATAGGTTTTTTTTTTTTTTTTTTTTTTTTTTCTTTTTATTCCTGAGCTTTCAACCCCAGGGGTCTTCATCAGAGGATAATGCTTAGACTTACAAGAATCAAAGGCAATATATAGCAACACATTCAGTATGGGGGATGGGGGTGACTAAGTCAGTATGATCGGGGGGGGGAGGGGGGTTGTATAGTTTATTTACTGTGTACATGTTCTTCTTAAGTTGGACATAAATCCAGCATATGCCAAGTGTCTGTTGATGGTGTTTTCATCTGATAGCCAAGACTCGGCCAACTCTCTGGCACTTTTAGTACTGGCCTTAAATTTTACTTTTACGTTGTCCCAGTTGAATGTGTGTTCTGTCGATTTAGTATGTGCATAGATCAAAGAGAGTGCGTCCTTTCTTCTGACGGCGTTGCGATGTTCCTGTACACGTGTTGAGATTCTTTTTGACGTTTGTCCTATGTATACCTCTGAGCAAGAATTGCATGGAATACTATAAACTGCGTTTCGTGTTTCGGCTGTCGATTTCTTGTTTTTAGCATTAAACAGTACCGTGCGCAGATTGTTTGTGGGTTTATGTGCTATTCTGATGCCCCACTTGGTCAGGGTGCGTGCTGTGCCTTCTGACACATTATGGTGATAAGGGAGTGAGTGCCAGGTGGGGTGGGGGTTCTGATTTAAGTCGATTGTTTACTGATTCATTTGGCGTCTGCTGTGTAGACTCCGATTAATGAATGTTTTTGAGTATCCGTTCGAGGTGAAAAGGTGGAAGAGATAGCGTGTCTCATTAATTTTTGTTTCCTTGGTAATACAATGAGTGTGGACTCGTTTGAATAGGGTTTTCACGCAGCTCCGTTTATGAGATACCGGGTGGTTGCTGGAGAAGTGTAGAATCTTGTCTGCATAGCATTGTTTGCGGTAAACACTTGTGGTCAGGGTGGCGTCACTATTTCTTTTGATGTAAATGTCCAGGAAGCTGATGTGTCGATTCATTTCTTTTTCCATTGTGAACTGGATTGCAGGGAATATTGTGTTGATATGATTGTAGAACTCATTCAGCTGGTTCTTTCTTAGTATGACGAATGTGTCGTCTACATAGCGTATCCAAATTGTGGGTGTAATCTGGGATAAAGCTATGTTTTCAAATCGTTGCATTACCAGTTCCGCTAGGAGTCCAGATAACGGTGATCCCATTGGCATGCCTTCTTTCTGTGTGTAATACTTGCCATTAGGAATTTCATTTCAACTCTGCTACAGCACTGGAAGCCTGTGGTTGCTTCGGGACGCTCTTCCATGTGTCATCCCATTGTGGGGGAATCCCAAAAGAGTTTAGAATCCTTACAGTGCGTAAAGCATTTTTTTTTTTTTAATTTTGTGTCCAAGTATAGTGACTCTTCAGACAAAAGCAACTGTCATTGGATAGGCTCCTTGTTAAAGTCACAAAAAAAGAAAAAGTGAGCCAACAGATAGCAGTGATCTGTTAGAGTGAAAGTCGTATTACACAATAACCCTCCTCTCGTCTCTCTCACACCAGCCACGATTTTTTCAAAGGTAAAGTGCAGGTTTATTTGTTTTACATATTTTTACTTTATATTTTGTATTAATCATTTTTATATGAATATTTTTCACTTGTAGAACGAATCATCCGAGTTTGGGTATGATATGACAAGCTTTACACACTTGGACTTGGGGATTTTCTGACTTCTATGCAAATCCTCTCAAGGCCTGTCAGGTTGGATGAAGACAGTTGGTGGACAGCTATTTTCAGGTCTCTCCCAGAGATGTTCAAGTCTGGGCTCTTGCTGAGAAAGTCTAAAACATTCCCCAAGTTTGTCCGTAAGCCCTTCTTTGTGTTGTCTTTGCGGTGTGCCTGTAGTCATTGTTCTGTTAGTATGTGAACCTTTGGCCACTCCGATGTCTCAAAACTCAAGCAGGTTTTCATTAAGGATATATTTGGACTTTGCACCATTTAGGTTTCCTTCAACCCTTACTAGCCTCCCAGTCTGTCACTGAAAAATGACCCCAGAGCAATATACTGCCACCACTCTGCTTCTTTGGAATGGTATTGCATAGGTTAGGAGCAGTGCCTGGTTTCCAGCGGACGCTGATCCTGTTTTCATCAGACCAGGGCACCATTTTTTCATGCGTCTTCTTGCTCTGATATATTTCCCAGATAGGTGGAGTGTTGTAGTGATGGTCGTCTTTCTAGATGTTTCTCCCATCTCCACACAGGTTCTCTGCAGCTGAGCCAGTCTGATTCTTGGTCAAGGCTCTTCTTTCGTTATTGCTCAGTTTGAAGTCCTATTTCCCTTCATTTAATGAAGGAATTTTTTTTTATTATAATATATATGCCCTTTTCTAGATGTCTAAGCTTGGCAGGCAATTCATTGAACATCATGGTTTGGTTTATACTCTGATACACATTGTCAGCTGTGGGACCTTATGCAGCCTTCCCTAATCCTGTCCATTGAACCCAGTGAAATCCAAACAAAGTGTGGTAACCTCTCAGTAAGGATCAATAGATTGGGCTGTGCCCGAGCCACATTTCAAGTGTCACAGCAAATGGTCTGAATATTTGTGTTAATGTGATGTTACCAATGTTTTATTAAATTTACAAAAAAATTATAAAATTCTGCTTTCGCCTTGTAATTCTGGGATAGTGAGCAGTGATATTTTTAAAAAATAAAAAGAATTGAAGAGGTCTGAATATTTTCTGAATCCACTGTCCATTAAATAACAGACCACAGCCCCACTAAGACTTTGTACTGTCTTCAGATGATTTATCTGTGGTTTAGATTGTGCAGCACCCTCTATGGCTATAAGTCACTTTTATGAGGATCACAGCAGTCTTGCTAGTTTTTTTTTTTTTCTCTCTTCCTGGCAGAACTTTTTATTCAGCAACTTTCTGCTTCATGCTGTACAGTAGAGATGGGAAAATGATATCAAAGCTTGTGTCGGTCAATCTGAAGCGGAGTGAGTTGAATCACTGTGTCGGAGCTTGTGTCAAAACACCACTGTCATGTGACCTGTGGTGTTTGAAGTTTCGAATGTCATCAGTGCTTCACAGCGTGCTTTGTTGGTTTGACTCTGTTTCATTGGTTTGACAGCTTAATAAATTTACAGGTACCCTATATAAAATACATAATTCTTATTCAACAATGTTGGTTGGTGAGGAGAGAGAGATTTGGAGAGCTTTGGTGACAGATGCCGACTAACAACAGAAAATGGCGTTCAAAAGTGAAATAGTATGAATGGACAAGAACCTTAGCAGAATAAAATGAACAGACTTTTCTGACCTTTTACTGGTGCCATGAGACTGAAACAGTGAGTGCTACTTCATTTGCGCTCTTGAGAGTGTGCCTTGACCACAGTTAACCATCAGATGCCGCTGTTCACACTGAGGCTGAGGCTTCAAAGCTTCAAATCTTTTTCGGCACAAATAGAAGGAAAGCCTCAGCTTCATGATGCTTCATTTTCCCATCACTACTGTACAGTCTCCTGCTGTGAGGCACTCTGGTTGAATGTATCTGCGTGTAGTAAAGTGAGTTGGCTGATTGGCGTTTTAAATAAATAATCGGCAGACTCGCTAACCCTAACCCTGGTGAGAGCGGACGGCCCTGCAGTTAGTGCACAGCTGCAGGATTGGCTTGACCTTAACTGACAGCGGGAGCTGCTGATTGCCGCAGCTGTGCCACATCCCCATTTAAAAAGGAAACGTAAGTGCGAAGAGCACCGTTTATATTGTGTACCTCAGCGACGCCAGCACTGTCTGCACTATGCACAGCACAAGCTGTTGCCCAGAAATGGCCTTGAACAACGCAACATTTTTTAAGCAATTACAGACCTACAAACACTCTCACTTAAAGCAAATGTCCAATTGTACTGTTTTATATTTCGCGTACTAGTGATGTACAGTCTGACGACCTACACAGTCCAACAATAACATGAACAACAACGATGATGATGATGGCAATAATAATAATCATCCAACTGTAACACAGAAGAGTCAGACATGACGAAATAAAATTCAACGATCAAAACGGCAACAGGTCTACTGCTCTTGAGTGAATTGCTAAAAGCTGATTTAGCCCAAGCTATGATCATCTCTCAAATGGAAACACATTAAAACTTGTGTTAAAATTTAGCAAATATCGTCCTCTGCTCCTCACCATCATTTGTGAGATTCACTCTGGGCACAAAGCAGTGGTGTATATTTTTGGATGGGTGGATTTCATTATTTGCATACACAAGCATGTGGTAAATATGAATTTTGGGTAAAGATTCCTATTTAAAGATGATTAAATTCTCAGTTTCACTGAATGTTGTCATTTTGCTAAATTTTCAATTTATTTTATCAATTTAAATTACATGTATATGTTACAGTAAGGTCTTAGTTTAAAATATATAAACTGCTCAAAAAAATTAAAGGAACACTTTGAAAATACATCAGATCTCAATGGGGAAAAATCCTGCTGGGTATCTCTACTGATATAGACTGGGTGATGTGTTAGAAACGAAAGGATGCCACATCATTTGATGGAAATGAAAATTATCAACCTCCAGAGGGCTGAATTCAAAGACACCCTGAAAATCAAAGTGAAAAAATGATGTGGCAGGCTAGTCCATTTTGCTGAAATTTCATTGCAGCACCTCAAAATTGTACTCAGTAGTGTATGGCCCCCACATGCTTATATGTACGTCTGACGTCAGGTCATGCTCCTATTGAGACGACGGATGTTGTCCTGGGTGATCTCCTCCCTTATCTGGATCAGGGCTTCACTGAGCTCCTGGATATTCTGAGGCTTCGAATGGACATAATGTCCCAGAGGTGTTCTATTGGATTTAGGTCAGGTGAGCATGGGAGCCAGTCAATGGTTTCAATTCCTTCATCCTCCAGGAACTGCCTGCATACTCTCGCCAATGGGTTCAAGGATTTCATCCCGAAACCTAATGGCAGTCAAGGTGCCGTTGTCTAGCCTGTAGAGGTCTGTGCATACCTCCATGGATATGCCTCCCCAGACCATCACTGACCCACCACCAAACTGGTCATGCTGAACAATGTTACAGGCAGTGTAACATTCTCTGTGGCTTCACCAGACCATTTCAAATCTGTCACATGTGCTCAGGGTGAACCTGCTCTCATCTGTGAAAAGCACAAGGTGCCAGTGCTGGACCTGACAATTCTGGTATTCTATGGCAAATGCCAATCGAGCTCCACTGTGCCGGGCAGTGAGCACAGGGCCTACTAGAGGATGTCGGGCCTTCAGGCCACCCTCATGAAGTCTGTTTCTCATTGTTTGATCAGAGACATTCACACCAGTGGGCTACTGGAGGTCATTTTGTGTATATAAATATATATACACTAGGGGGGACTGAACGAACGCTAAGGAGATGCGATGCGGTCGGAACAGCTGCTGTCGAGCTGCGTGTTCTGCTTGTCACGCTGTGTGTCGATCATTTAAAAGCCTGCACAGCAGCTCTCCATTTGTCTCACTGCCTTGTCTCGTGGGACGTTAAAGTGTGTCCGAGAAAATCGCGTATCGTCTCCTTCCAAGCCTTCTAAGATTTTTTTTTATAATAGAGAGATATAGACTTGTCACCATTATCAAAAGACACGTTTTCCTGGTGGTTTAAATAGATAACTATAAAAATTAAATTTCAGGTTTAGCAATTACTTAAAAGTGTTTCTTAACTCTCTTTAGAGAAACATTAAAAGCAATAAACACACATTATTAATACAGCCTGATTCCTACATACTTTCTGAACTGGCACCCCTGAAGAGAGTGTTTTTCTGAGACAGTCTTGTTAGGCGTTGCTATAACTTGAGAATTCAAGGTCCTAAACACGTCGCTGTCTCCAGGCCTCAATGTACAGGTCTTGCAGTGGTGATTCCTCTCAAAGCAAAGGGGGTGGCAGAGCGCCATTTACAACTTCACCAACGGCAGCAAAAGTCCTAGAACTGGCTCTTCACCAACCACCCGCAGCGGCATACGCACACATAGCAATCGAGCCGGCTATTTACTTATTAATTTATTTAAAAATTGCCACCTGATTGTAAAGCTGATGACCCACTATACCTCAAACATACAAACGTCAACTCACACAAATCAGTCTTGGCAAAAGGAAATAATACTTGGATTGCTTGTTTTGGGGAATTTGTGTATTATCCTAGCCCAGAAATGGTTTCATGGGAGTTCAAATCAGAGCCACTATTAAATCAGTTCGACTTTCATAATCATTTGCAGTGAAGGTGACGGGTATTGCTGTAATTTAAATGGATTTGAAACTCAATATATTCATTTTTGGTGCATTTGGGCAAACTAGTTGCAAATCAAGCACATCCTGTAAAAGTGCACCAGAAATGACTGTGGATTGTAGCATTTATTTCTGTCAAAAATTCATGTAATGTAGAGAAGGAGTCATAATTATTTTGTTCAACTGAAGATATCAAGAATTCCTGTTTCTTACTGAAGGATGAAAAGTTATCCTTTATGCTAACAATTGTCACAGTCTTCCCTTGTATGGACGATTATTCATGCCAAAGTTAAAGCAATCAAATGTGTTAACAACATTGAAATGTAATACATATGCACTTGGTGCAAGTCTTAGTGTCCCATCCAAAATGGCCGATTGCTTTTGACTACGGGAGACAATTTTCATGTCAGTTTAAAACCCAATTCAAAAGTGTATTGCACTTTAAGTCGTATCCATAGATTGCATGTGGTAACTAAAAGCAAAGAACACATATTGCGATCTCATGACCCTCTCTGAGAGGTGAGGTCCTTATTGATTAACAACTCCGTGTCCACACCGCCATCGTCGCTCTTGGGAACATATATCAGCCGGCTACAGGCATTCCCCATCTGAGAGGTATGAGTACGGCAAAGAAAACAAATGATCCCAGGGAAAACCCATCCCAGGTCCGGCACTCCGGTATCTTCTTCTCCCAGGTGGCCATGTTGCTGTCTGTGGTGGCTGCCTTGCAAATGACAGTGGCGTATGCCCTACTCCTTGCCGTCTTCCTGGACTGCCTACCCTTTTTCTATTCCATCACAGGGGTGAGGTCTTCAGTGAGCTTACTGTATGTGTGCCATGTTGCTGGGTCTGCACAGGATCCCATGCTGTCGTGTGTTTGGCCACGCTGCTGTGTCGGGGTTTGCCACAAGAAAAGTTTTTAAACACATGTTTCTGCTAGCAGATGGCCAGAAATCCTGCCAACTGCCCCACTTGTGGTCACCAGCCGGTGCACCAGACAAACTCTAGGCACAAGTCTTTGCAACACACACGTTCTGTTTACAAAGGGGAAACACTTTTCTTTCATTGCCCCTACAGCACAGTACCATAAACAGCATACAGAACTTTCTTTTTTTTCTCCTCACTTCTTTTTTTTCTGCCTCCACTCCTCCTTTGGCAAGCTTCGTCCCTCTACCTCCCAACTCCAGCTCATCTCTGTCAGGCAGCTGGCTCCTTTTTAAGCTGCACCCAGGAGTATTCCAGGTGGCTCATTATGGAGGTCTGCAATTACTCGCAGGTGTGGTGGAAGCCCAAAGTAGGGCTCTGCAGCTCCTGCAGCTCCCCCTTGGCAGCATCCATGGAACCCAGCAGGGCTGAGCCGACAAAAAGTAAGTATCATCCAGCCCTGTGGGAATCCGAGGTGTCATTGCAGCCCAGGGGCAATGCCAAGTAGAGCAGCCTTCATAAGCCATCTCCCCCTGTCCTTCCATTATAGAGGCATCCCAGCCAGGTAATGGCGCCAGCTGCCATCCATCACTACATACATATATATATATATATATTATATATATATATTGTCGCAGATGGCCAGGGTTATTACCTGGCCGGGACGCCTAAAAGGACCGGGCTGCGAGGGCACAAACGTCATGGAGCAGAGAAGGACCACGGGAAAAGAGAGCAAAGATTCGAACTCGTTGGGACCCGTGGCCACCGCCAGAGGACGTGTTAAACCTCGTGGGACCCGGATATTGTTACTTCCGCCACACTCGGCAAGATGGAGGAGGAACCTGCCAGGGACGCCCGGAGTGCTTCCGGGGCAAAGGGCAGCTCTTCCGCCACACCAGGAAGTGCTGCCGGATGGACGTCATCAATCATCTGGAGCACATCCGGGCAGGAATAAAAGGGGCCACCTTCTTACAATCGGGGAGCCAGAGTTGGGAGTGGGAGTAGGACGAAGCTCCCAGGAGGAGAGTAGAGGCAGCCAAGGACTGAGAAAGAGAGAATCAGTGGTGATTATTGCTTTGTGCATTGTGTGCTGTGTGACACTGTGTTTATTAATGGAAAATAAACGTGTGCTTTTTATAAAGATGTGGTCTCCGACTGGTGGTGTCCAGGCAACTATCACAATATATATATATATATATATATATATATATATAGAGTGGGACTTTAATGACATTGCATTCAAATACAAAGACTTTAATATTTAGTTGGTACCCCTTTGCAACTATAACAGCTTTCACAAGATTTTGGAGTGTTTCTACAGGTATTTGTGCCCACTCATTCTGTGGAGCATTTATGAGGTCAGGCAATGATGTTGGACAAGAAGACGTGGCTCGCAATCTCTGTTTCAGTTCATCCCAAAGGTGTTTGATGGGGTTGAGGTCAGGGCTCTGTGTGGGCCAGTCAAGTTCTTCCTCACCGAACTCATCCAACCATGTCTTTATGGACCTTTGCTTTGTGCACTGGGGCACAGCCAAGCTGGAATAGAAAAGGGCCTTCCCTAAACTGTTTCAACAAAGTTGAAAGCATGGCATTGTCCAAAATCTCTTGGTATGCTGAAGTATAAGTTTACCCTTCACTGGAAGTAATTGGCTTAACCCAAACCCTGAAAAACAGCCCCACACCATTATCCCCCCTCCACCAAATTTCACAGTTGGCACAATGAAGTCAAGCAGGTAACGTTTTCCGAGGAACCACCAAACCCAGACTTGTCCATCGGATTGTGTGATTCGTCACTCCAGAGGACACGCCTGCACTGCTCTAGAGTCCAGTGGTGGTGTGCTTTACACCACTGCATCAGACGCTTTGCATTGCACTTGGTGATGTAAGGCTTGGATGCAGCTGCTCGACCATGGAAACACATTCCATGAAGCTCTCTGCGCATTTTTCTTGAGCTTTTGGAGGTCTGTAGCTATTGACACTACAGAAAGTTGGCGACTTCTGCACACTGTACGCACTACACACTGCACTGTCCCCGCTCTGTGATTTTACGTGGCCTACCACTTTGTGGCTGAGTTGCTGTTGTACCCAATTACTTCCACTTTGTTATAATACCACTAACAGTTGACCATGGAATATTTAGTAGTGAGGACATTTCAAGAATGGACCTATTGCACAGGTAGCATCCTATCACGGTACCACGCTTGAATTCACTGAGCTCCTGAGAAGCAGTCTGCCTGCCTAGGTGCTCAACTTTATACACCTGTGGCCATGGAAGTGATTGGAACACCTGAATTCAATGATTTGGAGGGGTGTAAGAATACTTTTGGCAATACAGTGTAGATAGACAGACAGATAGATAGATAGATAGATAGATAGATAGATAGATAGATAGATAGATAGATAGATAGATAGATAGATAGATAGATAGATAGATAGATAGATAGATAGATAGATAGATAAGATAATATATATCCCCACACCTTCTGGTCTGGACATCCATATTACTAAACGAGAATGGTAAACCGGATGGACGCATGGACGTGGGCCGTGGACGCAAAAGACGTAGTGCGCAGGCGCCACACAAAGCCCCCCCCCCCCATAGTGAAATGGGAGAGACTACACACGTGCGCCACACAAAGCCACCCCAAAAGCACCAGACCAAAACGGGAGAGACTACGAACCATCACAGTAGGAAACAAAGTAAAACGTCATAAAGAGGTTAAAGAACAGGGACAAACACATAGAGAGCAGGTTACAAAACAAAGCCCTCAGAAATAAAACAGTAGGAAACGAAGTAAAACTTCATAAAGGGATTAAACAACGGGGACGAACACATGAAGAGCGGGTTACAGATGATGAAAACTGGAATGCGACAGCTACAAACAAACCTGGGCACTAAACACATGCAGACCAGGATACAGAATATAAAAACAGAAACAACGACAGTTAAACGTCCACACCACACAGTGGATACGGACCCTGAAGGTTCAGGCGCCTACATCAGCCGTCAGAATGCGCAGTGAAGTACAAAAGGCAAAGGCGCCTGCACAGCATGGTAAGAACCGACATAATACGGAAGGCGCAGGCGTCGCCGCCATATTGTGAGTGGCACTAATGCGTAGATCTAATGAACGTGGACTCCTACAACGCACGTCTCAAACTGCATAGGCAAAGAAGGCACGGGTTCAACACGACACAGCTCGAGTGCCCGAGATACAAACACGCTACTGCCTGGATATGATTAATGAACGCAAGTGCCTACAACGTGCGTCTGAAATGACGCAAACCAGGCAGAGACTCCTCCAAAAAGAAAGAGCTCAACTACACGATATACGAACTGAAAACAATAAAATCGCCACGGACCAGGTGTCATTATAACAAAAACAGAATAAAGCGAGGTCTCAAATGAAAGACAGAGTGGAAAGCAAAGTAAAACGTCATAAATGGTACGGACGGGACTCCGTATTACCAGTGGAGAGCCCCAGAGTGACACGGGCGAGCGCTCCGTATTAAACGTGCGTCATCCTCACACCTGGCTGCCCAGCGGACACGGGTTCAAAACGCCGGGGGTAGGCGAGTGAAGCGAGCAGGGGGCGAAGCCCCCCTGTACACCAGAATGACTAAAAAAAAGAAGACTTCTAACTTGGCAGTCCCAGTCCCAGTGAGGCATTATGCAGGTGTATTGTTGTTGATATAACGGAGCCCCCATAGCGTTTCTTGACACACTTCTGCTGAAAAATACTCAGCGTTAGTGAAGATCCTCAGTGTCAGAGAGTCGATGTGTAGCATTGTTCATAATGGCACTCAGTTTTGTTTTATTTCTTTCCATTGCCATGACCTCCAGGGGGTCCAGAGGGCGTTACATAACTGAGCCTGCCCTTTTAATTACCTTGTTGATTCGGTGGGCCTCTCTTGAAGTGATGATACCAGCCCAGCACACCACAGTGTAGTAAATTGCACTGGCCATCACAGGGTTGCAGAAGGAAGGAAGGAATCATTTTTTTCCTAACCTGTTGCTCATTGCTCCTGATATTATAAGAGGTAATGGTTAGTGTTTAACTAGTATTATTATTTCTGGTTTCTCCCCTTCTGTTCCTTTCACTGCTTATTTTGTTCTTTTCTATTTCATTATTTTTCCTCCCAGCTTTTAATTATTCACATCCTTTGTTTTGAGATGTGTGTGCCTTTTTTTTTTTTTTGCTATCAGAAGAATGGCCATTCATGAATACTTTATCTTTTTTATTTCAAAAAATAGGAAGAGGATAACAAATTAAAAATAAGACATTTTCATATATAAATTTCAAGCCCACTCCACCCTATATTAAAAAAGAATAGAGTAAATTAAATTAATAAAACACACACATCACTGAAGACCCAGAGTTCCACACTTCCAATTGAGCAAAAGAAAATGTTTCTCGAATTGAATGATGGGCTCGCTGTTTAAACTAAATGAAACTTAAAAAAAAAAAACTGCCATCAACTAATACACTCCTCATCGGCTTTGCAAAGCATGGTTCAATTCAGCAAAAACAGTATGTCACATACATCTATCATGTTACATTATCCAAACTGTATCCCAAAGAAAACACAAGTTGTGAACAATGTCATGAAGCATTTGCTTCACTAAGATGTATATTTTCAAATGCCCTACACTAAAATTATACTGTATTGGGGGGAAATGTGTTTATTGGTCAAGAGGTTTACATTCACAATTACTCTAAATCCTCAAAGAGCGAATAGAACAACATTCCATCTTTTGTGGTATCTTCTACTGCTTTACATATTCATTGTTTTACCTGATTCATTTGGAAAAAATCCTAACACACCCACCCTAACTCAGTGGCAAATGGATGTCTTATTTTACTTAAAATTTTAAAAATACAATTTTCTCTATGAGGACTGGTCTTAATGCCTTTCAGAAATGTGTCAAGAATTTATTGATGTTGTTTTAAAATAAACAAGCAAGGTCTCTGTTAACTAGCCTGATGCCTCATACTTATGGTTTTACCAAGGTTCTGTCACAGACTCGTTTTTTTTGTTAATATTTTTATTGAATATTATTTTATATACTACATTTTTGTTTTTTTCTAATTATTATGCTTCTATAAAGTATGTCAATTTGGTTTATTGTGCTTCTTGTGTGCTGTATAGTGAACCAAAGGGGGGTAGGCCCCTGACGCTGCCATCGGACTGCTCTCGGTCTTTATAACATCTGCGATGTCTCGGGACCATTGTAAAGGTATTAGCTTCCTGCTCTTATTGTTCAGCTCATTTTGGATTCCATGTTTTTGTAAGTGCTCATCTTTTATTCTCCGGTTTTTCAGATTTTGCTCTTATCAAAGGTTATTGATTTTTGGATTATGGACTTGGTTTTTGTTTTGCTTCTTTTAGGCAATGTTACTAGTTTTTGCTGCTTTAATTTCCTTAATGTTTTGTTAATAAACTCTAATCAGCAATGAGCTTTGTTTTGTTGTTTTTGAACAAAGGTTTTTTGGGTAACCTCTCTCCTTTTTGAGAACTTAAGCATGGCCCAATCTTTGTCTGGGCAGGCCTGAAAGCCTGTTTCTTGAGTTTTGGCTAACCAGGCTTATCATGTGTGGCTTACCCTTGTATTTTTTAGGCCTACCAGGAGTAAAGGCCTGGTTTCTGAATTTGAGACCTACTTTGAGTTGTGTGAGCTTTGCAAATCACAATATTGAGTACGTCTGGGAAACTACATCATGCTGGGTTCTCTGAGCACAAAGCTCTTTGAACTGGGCAGGGTAGAATGATAAGCCAAAAATAGCATTTAGAGCTATCTCAAAATGAATTGCAGATATCTACAATGCAGTACAGCTTTTCAAAGTGGTGAAATCCACCTCAAGATATATCAAAATAGCTTCCTTTACATTTTAAGGCTATAGTATAATTTGAGATACTCAAATTCATTTTGAAATATCTCAAGCTAACATTGTATGAATTTTAAGATATATAAAATGCATATGAGACATCTTGAAATGCACAGTATCTTAAAGTCATGTACCGTTGGTTTTTATTGATTGATCTGTCATCTGTAGCTTCTGTGACGTGTGGGATTCCACCAGGGTCCATTTTGAGACCTGTTCTTTTTTTCTTTATACGTGTTGCCACTTTGTAAGATCCTACAAACCTATAACTTTAATTATCATTGCTATGCTGATGACACCCAAATCTGGTGACAAGGCATCAATAACTTCCCTTTTTTAATGCCTTGAGCATATTAAATGGTGAATGGCATTACATTTTCTCCAACTAAACAAATCCAATAGAGATGTTAGTCTTTTCAGTCCTTCTAAATCTACCAAAATAACTGGAAATAATCTGGGACCAATGACTCCATATGTTAGGTCACATGTAAGAAATCTAGGTGTGATTTTTGACTTCTGACTTTAATTTGACAAACAGATAAATGCTGTTGTAAAGAACTGCTTTTTCATCTTAGGGCTATTACTAAAGCCAAGCCTTGTTGTCATATAATGACTTGCAAAAGCTTATTCATGCTTTTGTCTCCCCACGCCTGGAATACTACAGTTCTCTTTATGCTGCTGTCTCTCAATCATCTTTGTCTCACCTATAGTTTACGCCACCTAAAGGGGTCTCCATCTCTGTACAGCTTGGCTCACTGTCGTTAACACCTGCCAAGTCAGTCCGCAGCCTTGGGGTGGTGAATGATCAGCAGCTATCTTTTTCTGACCACATTTCTACTGTTTCTCTTCATGGAAGTTCACTCTGCACAACATCTGCAAGATCGGAGCTTATCTGACTTCTGGTCCAGGCTTTGGTCTTGTCACTTCTAGCAGGATTTACTCGCATGTGCTAGCTATCAACAGATTCACACTGTTGAAAAATAAATTTGCACAACTCCCTCATTTGATCAAGGAAAGTCTGTAAACTACATCCCAACCCAAAATTTTAACCCTTGGTGTACCTTTGTTTTTTTTGTTTTTTTCCTACTCACTACAGTTTGAACAACAGTGTCACCTGGTGGATTATGCCAAGTGAAGCACCAGAAAGCCTGAAGTCAGACTAGCAGACAAACGGACCAGGGGCCTCAGTGTATAAACTGTGCGTACACACAAAAATGTTGCATACATCCGTTTCCTTGCACACTTTGAGATGTATAAAACCTAAACTTGGTGTAAAGCCACGCACATTTTCACGGTAGCCCCCTACCCTGTGTATGCACGTTTCAACTCCGTTTTGCAAACTGGCAACACTCAGTGCCAAAGCAGTGGTACAACTTCTGTGTCATTTACCTTTCTTTTTCATATTCGCATCAATGAAGCGGGATTTATCAAATACACTGAAATTAATTGCATATTGTTTACAAATAGAATTCAGTTGATTGTAATCATTCTGTAACAATATAATGGTGCACAGAATGGCCAGACTGTTCCAACTACCATAGTTGCTTTAGTGTTGTTAGAAGACATTGCAAATGGAAAAATTAGAAGAGAGTGCATATTTACTGTATAGATGATGATGACTGGTTTCTAAGTTGATTTTGATTTCCAAGAGCTATCCTCTCGGAGCTGTGTACTGAACTGGCACCAGCTTTACAAAGGCAGACTTTGAGGAATTGTGCTCAACCTTCTCCTTTGCAAATTCTTTCCACTCTCAGGTGTTTAACCACAGGAGCTTTTCAACTTGAACTTGCTGACCGATCGAGTATTTCACAAACATCACAGAGTTGCGCCATGCCAGCTGTATAGGATGTCATTATCCACTTGTCATCTAGATATATAAGATTTCCTTACACTTACACTTGAACTGCAAAAGCATCAAAGTGCAATTGGCAGTAATGTCCAGTTTTCCAAATGTACCTGTAATCAGAGCAGTCAACTGCATGTACATTGTTATTACAACGACGCTAGACAAGTTACATCAGCCAGGGATGAATCACCAAAAGAATGAGCTGGCATTACATCATCTATAGCTGGAAAACCTATAAAAATGTCAACTTTATACAGTTGCAGGTGATTTTTCTAATTAGTGGGACAAAAGGCAAGCGGTTCTTTTAAAGACAGTGAGTCACCTCAAATAGCCATATAAAGACAAGAGAATCGATCCATTGTGTCATTCAATGCCGATGCTACACCATAAAGGCGCCTTCAGAGAATGAATTTGGTTACGTGAACAAATGCATTTCCACTCTATTAATGTGCTTCTCTATAGTCCACAGAAAGTGTGTCACAGTGTGCAAGCATGTACCTGAACAGATGTGCTATGATGAACCTGACCCTGACCCATCAAATGATCAGCCAAGTCGGACAGCATTATAACTTCGTTTGAATGTAATTAGCAGAATGTAAAAACAGGTAATCAGCTGCAGTATTTGTTTTTAACCAATTCATTTAATTTGTGGTCAATATCACATAGTACAACCCTTTTCCTTAGTTCATTGGTCACATTTCTTACAGCATCCACTATTGCAGAACAGTGTCTGTCAGCACACAGCCAGATGGCCTCCCAGCGGTTTCCATGGGAGAGGTGTGTGGGCAACCAGCGCCCAATGACGTGCTCTGCACAGCAATAACCATCACTGACTGACCATCACACAGGGGGCAGCTTTTGTAATATTGTCTGAAACAGAATAAACAGATGGTGGGCTGCAACTTGCCTTTTCACGTTGACTTTGATATCTGGTCGCTTTCTTTTTTCTTTTGGGAACTATGTTATTTTATGAACTTGAATTTTCAAGTGTCTCCGCCACACTGTATTACTCCATAACTTTGTTTTCTTGCTTAGACCACTGCTTAAGCTAACAAATAGTACGTTTTTCCTTGCCTCCATTTCGCATTCGCTGAAATTCTTCTCTTTTGCCATTGTCTTTAAACAAAACACCAAATGGAAGGTGATATTTATATTGATTTGCATATTAAAATATGCAAAATTTTGGGAGTAGTCAGGGTTTAGGCACGTGCACGTGCATTAAATTCCATGTTCTTTAGGATTTATAAACGAGAAGTGCATGCAATTTGGCGTACGCACAGTTTTATATATCTGGATTTTTTTGTGAGTACTCACATTTCAGTTTTTGTCCATACTCCATGTTTTTGTGTGAATTCTATACATGCCATTATATATGAGGCCCCAGATCTTAAAATTTCTTACCCATGCAATGCCAGGTGCTGCTTCTAGATTAGAATAAAAAAAAGTAAAAACATTATTTTTTTCTATCAATAATTATTTATATCCCTAGACTGTAAATATAATTTAGATTCCATGTCAACAGTTTTAGAACGCCCCCATTTTTTAAAAATTATTTTAGCAGTTCAGATCTATCATGCAAGCTGTTGACTCTCAGCATTTTGCCTTCTGATTCTGTTGTGGTGTTGGGTCTGCCAGACCTGTTTCTGTCAGTTCTTGACTTCCTTTTGATGGTGTAGGAAAATCAATTCACGGACACCTTGAATTTCTTTGCAGTTTCTCTAAAGGAAAGGGTAATAATGGTCTGTCTGTATTCCTTTGTTAGATGCCTTTTTCTCACCATTATCAATGTACATTGCAATATTGTCTAAATAATTTTTCACACTGCTTATATACAGACAGAGGACTTGTAAATAAACAACAAAAGCTGCATTAACTTTCAAGGCTTAATTCACTCCATTGTCACCGAAAAGGTGTAAATAGTACTTGTTCCCCTAACAAAGGCATTTTTGTATAAATCTGAAAGTTGCATTATATTTCAGTTTTTGGTAATCTAAGCTCTAACAGTTTACTGCTTACCTTTAAATCATTTCAGGTTATTCACTGGACTTTGCCTAAATTCTAATACAAGCTGAAAAAACTGAGGTATTCAAAAAGTTTTGACCAGTGGTGTAAATACAGGTATGTGAAATATTGTTACTAGTTTGCACTTTTTGTTTTTGACATGTCTTATAATAGAAAGTAAATAAATAAATTTGATTGCTAATCCTGTAATTTACTTTATATAACTCTAGGTGTCACCCACTGCAGTCCAGGCAGTTCGTCGTGTAGTGGGTGTGGTAACGAATAGCGCATGCTCCCAACCTATGATGAAACTAACAGAAACAGGAAATTGTAGCCGCGGTCTGGTTTCTGTGGCAACTGTTCGGGCTAATCATGTGACTCATGACGCCTTACATCGCACCGGTTGTAATCAGACCGCTTCGAAAATACGGACGTGTAAACCTGTTTGTGCTGTCCAATATATTGGTATCAGAGTTGTGACCTCTTTAATTAGCTATTTTTAAAATTGTTTTCCTGTATAGGTTTGTATAATTGTTCTACTTTCTTTATTGGGACTCTTACTTTGCCATAGGATCTTTTATTTTGACACAATTATCAACAGGAACTTGTTCCTTTTTGTCTTACCGCGAGCTTCTGTCACTTTTAGCGCCGGAGTGGTGGCCCGGTGGCGATGGAATCACGTTGCACTTGCGGCTTTCTTTCAGCAGTGAAGCAGTGTGCCCGTCAGTCTCGGGACTTACAGATTCTTTTCCGGGGCCTTAGTGGCACGACACAGCTTTCATCTCGGTTTAAGGCCGTTTCAGGAGCGATAGCGTCAGGTGAACCAGAACCTGATAATTTTGGGGGTAGCGGTGGTGAAAGGACAAGCGGTGGATGGTCGGCCAGTCTCTTTAGGACAGCCTGTGCTATTGGACTCGGAGTCTGTGGCGTGGCAGTGATTCGTTCCCGGCAAGAGAAAGGAGGACTGGTCGGCGTGAATGGATCTTTTCTTGGTCTGCCTTCAGCCGCCTGCGCTACCCCATTCAAGCAGGACAGCCCCAGATACAAGTATAATTTTATTGCTGACGTAGTGGAGAGGTCCGCACCTGCTGTCGTTTATATCGAGATTGTGGGGAGGTAAGTGAATGACCCTCTTTAATATATATTTTATAGTTTAACCCATATTATGGTTTATATTAATGCTTTAGGGCAGGGGAGAGTGATGTTGCAGTACTAAACCTATTTCTTTGAGCATTCTGCTTACAGAGTATTTTCCTTACAAGAGATTTAAAGGAATGTCAACGACATTCACAGCATTCAGCTTAATAGCGGAAGCATCGTAACATTCTGTACAGTATAACTACAACTTGCTTGAAGGGGGCCTGAGCTGCCTGGAAAGTTTACATATTGTAATTTGGTCAGTCATCCATTAAAATGTGTCATTTTGTTTCACTTCTTATTACAGTGTAACTAGAAAGCGAGAATAATGCTAAGTATATGGGTGTGCGTGTAGTAAAATCCTAGTTTAGTTATCACTTCCTGATGAGCCGTTTAAATAGAAAAAGACGCTTTATATCTATGGGTGGTTGACTGCTGTAAATTGTTCGGATTAATTTTATTAGGCTGTGAATTGATATCTGTTAGCACTTTATATACGATACAAGCTTTGGCAATCCTCCGAATACCGGTCCCAAATTATTTAACAACTCTTTTCCTATCGAGTGGACAATACTACACTGAAAGTCGCGAAAAAACATTTATTGCAAGACAATAACATGTATTTCCAATATTTTGTATTAATTCCAGCACAACAGCTCCGTTACCACTAAGAAACGTTGCAGCTGTTGTGCTGGAATTAATACAAAATATTGGAAATACATGTTATTGTTTTGCAATAAATGTTTTTTCGCGACTTTCAGTGTAGTATTGTCCACTCGATAGGAAAAGAGTTGTTAAATAATTTGGGACCGGTATTCGGAGGGCTTAAAGTCATAAAGTATTTAATTTGGAAGAGTCCGTGAACAAAGCGATCTTTGTTTAATATGTTGTTTTTAACAACAACAACACTGCATAAAGACATTTTATAAACCAAACACTAAATCGATTGCAAGATTATACCATGCAAAACGTGGATTTAAAACATTATTTGTTGTGCATCATGAGATGGAAAAATAGGATTTATAATAGCATTTGTCACTAACATATTTAATCCTTGTGTATTATTTAGTGGAACATATATGAACCTGTCATTAACAACCAGTTTTGTTTAAAAGTAGAGGTTTGGGGATATATTATAAACAATATCACAGTACATTCATGGAAATGTTTATATTTAAACTTTTTTGTGCAATTTATTTTTAAGTGGTTAATAAAAGATAAGAGGTTTCCATGTGCTTTACAGTTTTCATTTAGCTCAAGTCTTGAAAGCTTTGATGCAAAGTAAATTGCCTTGAGTGGCTACCCTGCTAAAGAAGTATTAAGAAAGTGTTGAATATTGCTTCTTTGGTTAATATTGAGTAAACTATTTATATTTACAGATACTAGATTATTTTTACAAAAAAAATTAATTTATACAGAATTTTTACAGTAAATGCAGTCACAAGACAATTTTAAAATTTAGATACATGGTACAACTGTTTTACACCCTTTTACAGCATTTTTATCAGTACTCTATTTCCCACTTTTTGCAAAACCCTTTGAATAGTCCTGTACAATGAAATAAACACAGCAGCACTATATATGGCTATGTAGTAGTTCTTGAACCATGCAGTTCACCAATGGCTATCTAGTTTAAGAAATCTAAGAAACCAAATATTTCCTGTGAAACTCTGTGAACGGATAAAACCTAATGGAGGAATTAATTACCTGCTGTGTTGTTAAGTTCAAGTGACTGAAATAGTAGATGCAACTAAGAATTGTACTTTGATCTCATAATATTAAATAATGAGTTTTTTTTTACAACAGCAGCATAGTTGTTACTACTAGTTAGTCGTGGACAATGTGGCTAAGAAATAAAGGCCGAGACTGATTTTTCAGTTGAAATGTTAGGAAATGCACAAAGAATTGTAATGTTCCATTAAGGGTTGAATTTTATTTTAAACAAATACATTTTTTAAAAAAATCATATGAATAAATAAAACTGATAATGGTGCTGTAAAATTTGTGTACTGTACTACATTCTTTGCAGAGTTTGACAGGTTAATTCTTTAATAATATTTCACAGGCTTGCGATTACACAATCATGCATTGTTTTTAATATTCTTCAACATACAGAAGCTTATGAGTATGGTATTTAATTGCCTAATGAAGAAGAAATAAATCACAAATAATTTTGAACTTTTAAGCATAAGTTGATCAACAGTCAGTTTGATTAACATTACATGTTTATCGTAAATTAATCTTTTAAAAATCATCTGCTTTCCTTTTAACTGCAAAAACACAAAATTAACTTGTAGAATAGTATGAGTAGCTGTTATAATCATTTCTAAGTAAATTTCATTATTTTCTGAAAGTTTTCTCAGATAACTTAAAGCCAAGTAAGTGTATTGCAGCTTTTATATTTCAAGCCAGTGCCCTCAGTTCCAATATTCAGTCATTCTGCTTTTGCTTCATGTTGGTTTTCTCGTCACCCCTTCACAGTCTGTTTAGAATGTCGATTTCACATATTCTAGACGATTTTGGACTAATGTGTGAATATATTTTATCTGCTCTTTGATATGCAGTATTGAATGTTTGTATTCTATGCATCCACTTGGGTTTTTTTCTGAAAATGTCTGTTTACCAAAATACAAAACAGAATTTCAGGGTTTTGTACTGAAATATTCTCAGTAAGCAAACCACTAGTACATTAATTCTGGTTTATTCTTATAAAAAAAAAAAACAAGAAACTGTATCAAGTATAAGTAAGGCATAGTGTTGCAGTGGCAAGTGCTCTTGCTTTATGGATCCAGTGTACTGGTTTCATATCCCACACCAGCTTGATGTCCATTTGAAGTTTGTGTGGATTTACCTTTGGTTTTACATCCCAGTACCCAAAAACAAGCTGGTTACTTTAGTTAGTGGTTACAAATTGATCCCATAGTGGGTGTGTGCTGTTAACAGACATGTGCTCAGTTCTGCTAGGAGAGAAACCCCCTCACCTCAACATTTAACAATGTTGGGTGTGTATTGTCTCTTCTCTCTATTAT
The DNA here is from genome assembly GCF_900747795.2 of Erpetoichthys calabaricus. Taxonomy (NCBI): domain Eukaryota; kingdom Metazoa; phylum Chordata; class Cladistia; order Polypteriformes; family Polypteridae; genus Erpetoichthys; species Erpetoichthys calabaricus. The sequence goes on from NC_041398.2 coordinate 53,716,121, forward strand.
ACTAAAAAAAGTCTTCCGTTGTGTCCACGTTATTCAGCATTGACCACTCCCCTCCACGCTGCTCAGCCAATGATTACGGCTACTGCTCACATCCTCTCTCCGTACCACCCGGTGGCATTCTCAGTGCTGCTAACTTGCCCATCAGTGCAGTTGGTTATAATGGCGAGAGAGAGGTTAGTAGCGCATTGCCACACCCACCACACGACAAACCAACTCAGGATCCTGAAAACAAAATCAAATTGTCTATTCAAGAACATCGAATTTAGATTGCGATAGAGAAACAGTGGGAAGAGCTGATAATGAACAATTAAAAAAGAAAGTGAACAAAAAAGAGCTGCATTTAATAAAAATCAAGAACAAAGAGAATCGTCCAAAAAATGAGAGAGAAAAATATCCCGAACAATAAGCAAACAGAAATACAAAAAAGCAACGTTTATAGAATGTAAGTTAGAGGATAAAGTAATTCATAATATTGTTTTTGATGAGGCGTTAATATTTCATTTTTTTATTTACATTTTACGTCTTTACTACATTTTATTATTCATTGGTATTTAAAATAGAAAATCAGTTACTCGGGTATTTCACTACAACTTTCTATCTACTATATCTAAGGACCAAACCGTCTTCCTCCCACGCCCTGCATAGTGTTCTATATGCCTAAATACAATTGCTTTCTCTAATGGAGGGGTGCCCTGTCCCCCTTCGAATGGTGGGTTGGCAAGCAAAACAAGCAGGGTGTGGAGCCCCCTAATAATCGTTAACTAATATTTTGCTGTTGGTGAATCCTAGTTCATTTAAAAACATTTTTACAGCTTTTAGGCTGGCTACTGATTTCACAAAATCCTCTTCTTTTTTTTTTTCTTTTTTTTTTTTATTCAAAAGTACATTTTGACTATTTTTGTAAACAGATCTATATGACAAGTTAATTGAGCTCTTTCATTTTTGGGCCATGACTCCTTTGTGCGCGGTGGATAAGACTTCGCGTGCAGTTTATGAGACGCGCGCTGTACGCGCCTGCGCAGTACGTCTCATGGTCCCATTGCCGTGTCCCTGCGTCCATGCCATCCGGTTTACCATTCTCGGTTAGTAATATGGATCACTCTTTTCTGCAGCAACCCTTCCAGTATAGATGTTGGTATTATTGGCTTTGACTTCCTGTAGTCCATGACCTTTTGTCTTTTTTTTTTTTATTTAAATGTGGTAATTGCAGCATGGGATTAAGTTAACAAATGACTGTTGGTCTTAGGTGGTCCCCTTAAACATGTATAATTGGATCAATATATTGCTTATGCTTTGTACATTTTCCAAAATACTCCTTTTTGGTTATAAAATCTCCCTGGATTTTACTTGTGAAATATCATTGAGTTTTTTTCATAATTGAATTAACTTTGGTGAGGTTAGATTGTTTTTAAGTCTCAGGCCAACGAGATCAATCCATTCATGAAAGCCTTTTTTCCATAATTTGTCTGTGAATAGTCTAGAATTTCTTGTCAGTCTATTAGTCAGAAGGGGACATTAGGCTTTTTGTCATCATAAGGAACCCGTAGTCAAAGAACAAGAGGTGCTCCAAGAGTTGCCAAACCAGGGTTTACTCTGTTTAATGATGTAGGTTGAGTTTTGAATAGTTAGGGTTTTAATTTTGACAAGTATTAAACACTTTTCAGAAGATGCTTTGGTCACAACTGATGATTAGTCTGTATGGGATTTTGTATAATGGTGGTTGGGAGGTTGAGCATTCTTACAACACTTTAGCTTGTTCTCAGTTTTCACAGTGGTGAAGGGAATAACGTTAACTTGCAACACGTCTCCAAAGCCCTTTTCTTGTGTATGTTTTTCACTTAGATACTGAAATGAATGGATTTTAACCTCGGGTGCAACAGAATGTAGTATGTAAATCACTACAAGTATTACATAGCCACATCTTTTACTTTCATAACTGTTTACATTGCCAGGGTGGGATAAAATACTTAGTGTATGGCATCCTCCGTGGACCAGTTGTTTCAGTAAGCACACTGGAGGTGGTCTACAGTATCTGAAATGTAAGGTTCAATGTATCCCAGCACTTGTCTTTTAAGGTATTTCATCATGATGGAAGTGAGTGCCCCTCTTCCTTAGTCATTGAAACCATTTTGTTTTTGCTGGCAAAGAGATGATTGCTGTAATTTTGAAACAGGCAGGCATTTTAGATTACCTCAGTGAGGCTTTAAAAATGTCAGTGAAAACAACAGGTTATTGGACACTATAGATATATACTGGCTGCTTTACAAATGTTGACTTTTTAAAAATATTTATTACTTCATCGTCAGCCAGTGGAAGCAAAGAATGTAAATGTGATTTGTAGTATACAAAAAATGCCCAAAGTTTCAGTCTATGCAAGGTTAAAATGTGTCTTTGAGAAGTTTTACAGTAGATAATCTTGTGAAAACTATGTAATACATTTTAAAATTTAACATTTTATCTAATCCAATCTAATCTAATATAGCAATTACTGTTATTTACATCAAATTTAAGGGCAACATCCATGAAGTTAATAAGTTTTCCTGTATAGTAATCCATTTCTTTCCATCTAGGCAACCTTTTTCTGGCCGTGAAGTTCCGATTTCAAATGGTTCAGGATTTATCATCGACAAAGATGGCTTAATAGTAACTAATGCTCACGTGGTTGCTAATAAACGAGGAGTGCGAGTAAAGCTGGCCAATGGGGAGACTTATAATGCCATGGTGTTGGATGTTGACCAAGTTGCAGACATTGCTACCATCAAAATTAATGCAAAGGTATTTATCAAGTGATACCTTAACGTTACTTTCTCTTAAAGGATAGTGAGCATATTGTGTGTAGGTATTTGTCAGTGCCAGTTTTTTCACAGTAATTGTATCATCAGGAAACAAATGTAGGATATGAAGGCAAATGTAGGCAGAACACTTTTGCACCCTAATGAAAGGACTCTATTTGTCTTTGCATTAGTGTGTGCTTCTGGTTGCCATGTCTTTGTTATATGTAATTTGGTATGGGATATATAAAAGCAGTGCTAATGTTACTGATGTGTTGTCTGTTGGAATGACAAATGCAATGTAATTTATTACTTCATGCATTACAAAATACATTCAAGTAGATGGTGCACTGCAAATATTTAAATAAGGTTGAAATCTACTTAATATAGACCTATCTTAGATCAGTAATATAGCTAGTAATTGTATAAAGGAATAAATTCTCAAATGGTTCCTTACCTTGTCTTTTTTAGTTTTCAGATGAAGAGTCCATTTCTTTGTATTTGTGTTAAGAAGTTAAAGGCAAAAGGAAGTGTGTGAACCCTTTGGAATTACCTATTTTTCTGCATTAATTGGTTATAAAATGTGATCTGATCTCACCTAAGTCACAAGTATAGAAAAGATGTAATATGCTTAAGCTAATAACATGCAAACAATTGTAATCTTTCTTTCCTCTAATCTTTTAAACATATCCTTCAAACCCTTGGATTTAATAACTTGTTGAACCTCCTTTGTCAATAATAACCTCTAACAAATACTTCTGGGAACTGTGGATCAGACCTGTAAATTCTTCAGGAAGAATTTTGGACCATTCTTCTTTACAGAGCTGCTTCGCCTCAACTATATTCTTAGGAAGTTTGGTGTGAACATTTGTCTTATGTCTTGAGGCCAGATCTCTATTGGGTTAAGGCCTGGGCTCTGACTGTGCAACTCCAAAAGGTGGATTTCCTTTTTTTAAAGCCAATAGCTAGTAGATTTACAGTACTTTGATGTTTAGGGTCCTTGTCCTACTGTATCACCCTACTTCTACTAACCTTTAGATAGCGAGTAGCCAACCTGACAATAATCCAGTAGGACACCTTGATAAACTTGAATTCATTTTCCCTTTGATGATGGCAAGCTGTCCAGGCCCGGAGGCTGCAAAGCAGTCCTAAATCGGCATGCTCCCTCTACCATACTTCATTTTTGGGATAATGTTTTCATGTGTAAATATAGTACACTGCTTACGCAGTTTGTTCTGCTGCATATTCTTCCTTAACAAATCAACCTTACATTCCTCAGTTCACAAAACATATTCCCAATAGCCCTTTGGAGTGTCAGATGTTTTTTTTTTTTTTTTTTTTTTTTATAAATCTAATTCGCAAAACACCTATCGTGAAAGTTCAATTCTGTCTGTCCGCATTAAACAACTCAAGACAGTTCAATTTCCATTCAAATATCATGAAAAGATCACGCTGTATGAAGTTTTAAAATTTCAAAATTTCTCATTGAAATGCATTGGCAAAATTAGTTTACTCTTGCAATTTTACCCTGAGAGTGGTTGCTTAAACTTGTATAGTTTGCATAGTTTCCTCTTTTTAGTTGTCTGGCATCTGCTCTGATTCAATGCAAGTGAGTCAAATCCTGAGCAGAGCACACCCGCAAACAGCTCACAGTTCAGGACCCTTCTCCTGCTGCTTTAGGTAAGTTCACTAATACAACCAAGTACAAAAAATGTCACTTCTTTGGCAATTAATGGAAGAGGCAAGCAATTATGTAAGAAATACATAAGACTGAATTGATTTAACCATATTATCTGCAGATTATTGTTCAAACGAATCAATGTTATCAACCTAGTCCTTAGTCCTGAACAAGGTCATGGGGAGTGGGGACAGCGTTTAGGGTAGGTGCAAGAGCCTAGAACAGCCAGCATAAGGGTGCAAGGCAGGAACAAACACTGGACAGGGCGCCAGTCCACTGCAGGGCGAACATACATACACACAAAACCCACACTAGGGCCAATTTATTATTACCAGTCCACCTAACCTGCATGTTTGGACTGTGGGAGGAAACGCGTACAGACATGGGGACAACATGCAAACTCCACACATGGAGGACCTGGCTTACGAATTCTGGTCTTCTTACTGTGAGGCAGCAACACTGACGGTAACTTGCGTAATGGTGTTTGAACTAATTAGTAATACCGGAATGGTGCAGCTGCCCTAACTGATATGAGCATAGGATGCATTTAAAAATGGACACTTGCTTAAGTCCCTGATTTGTGGAGCTCAGACCATGATCTTTCATTCCCAGATAATACATAAACAATCTCGGCAAGTCCCTGTTCTTTTTGCACATTGTGTACCATTCATATTCCCATTATACAATAAATTTAGTTCCTTTTAATGTTCCTCCTTATTTATGTAATATTAAAAGATTACTGTGTTTTTTTTAACTAATTGCTAGTTATACCGGAAAGTTATTTCAGTTCTCCTTTTAAAAGGTAATTTTGATACTGATTTTATTCTAGTATTGGCCATTTTGTATTATTAAATATTTTTCATTTGCTAAGTATTGGATACTACTCTGTTGGGTAGCTTTTCAAAAATATATATTTTTTTAAGTACAGTGAATATTACTTAGTCACAGTGTGGTAAAAGCATACGTATTAATTAAAGAAAGAAACTTATCCTCTACTAGGAAAAGCTCGGTAAATCTTATTGAGCCCATAATCAAGCAGAAATGATGTTCATTGTGTCATTTTTTACTAATCAACAAATGTTTGAACAGGGAGCATTCTTAACAGCAGTCTATTACAGCATAATGAGAATGGTAAGAGAAGAAAGGATAGAGGTTCATTTTATAAACTACTGAATTTGCATACAGTGTCAATCAGTGCATACATTTTACTCTGGTTGGTTTGTTCGTTTACACCCAAATGACTTGCATGTAATCAATCTATTATATTATGTTCTGGTTCTTCTTATACCAACAGTTGAGTCACCACCTTTGAAATTTCTGTGTATGTAACAACTGACCATTCTGGTTGTTTTACAGGATATCTGCTAAGTTCTTAGTAATCATCTTTCAGTGCATTTTGGGTATTACGTCTTTGTTGTTCACTTGACCTTTAACTGGTTTCTTGATACGCCTGAACAGGTTTCTGACATCTATTAACTTTTTATCCTATTTCTTTAAGATGAATGCTACATTACCCTAAATTAATTCTCTCACAACGGACCCTCGACCACTATCACACATCAGTCGAAGCCAGTTTAATATCACTTGAATTGCAGTCTGCTCTGTATGAAAGCTATTGAGCCACCAGAAGTATATTTAAGTGTATTTATTTTAACTTAATTGCAAAAGTGCTGTTAAAAAGCACATATTTAATGTAGTCTACTTACACATGTAATTGCATTTTATCACTTTCTTTTGAATATGCCTCAATGTTCCAAAACTATGTAACAAACAAAAATGTAATAACTGACTATTCTATGAAGTCAATTAAAAAAGAAAGTGAAATACTCCAACTTTTATTTTGGTTAACTTAGTCACCGAATGCACACAAATGTTATACCATGTGTACATTGTCTAATCAGCTGGCTTCCTCCTTAGTGTCCTGACATGCCCACTGTGCCTGTTGAATGTTTTGAATATGATAGACTCATGAACAGAGATGTTAACTTATTCCAGTGTTTTCTTCTAGCCTTTAGCCATTACTGTAAAGTTCTTTCTTATCCTGTTACATTACGCCTTTCGAGGCGGCTGTGTGTTCACTTCTAGGGGGTGTTGCCAAAATACTAAATCCTCTCCTTTTATTCGGTTTCTCTAACTGTGGACGGATGAATATCAAAACTCTTTGAAATTACTTTGTAACCCTTTCCAGCTGTATGCAAATCAGGAACTCTTGATTGTAGATCTTCTGAGATCTCTTTTTTTTGTGAGGCATACTTCACAGCAGTAGAACAGCAAATTTAAAATGTCTTTTTTTTTTTTATTTTTATAAATAGGTCAAAGTAGTCTTAAACCATGCAATGATTGGACTGCAGGTTTGCCAGCTCCAGCCTCTAGTTAGCTTTTGTTGAAGTCATTAACCTAGAGATTCACATACTTTTTCAAATCTGCACTGTGAATGTTTAAAAGATGTATTCAATATGTACAAGAACAATACAATAATGTGTATTATGAGTTAAAACAGATTGTGTTTGTTCATCTATGTTAGAATAATGAAGATCAGACCATATTTATACATAAATGTGGATATTCCAAAGAGTTCACAATCTCTCCTCTTTATAGTATATTTTATCTGCTATGCACATTTATTCCAGTATAGTTGTTTTTAGTATTATTAAAAAGCATGAAACATATGAAGAATGGCAGCATGGTATAGTAATTATCAAAGCTGCCTCATAGAGTCCAAGTCCTTGTTTCAGGCCTTTGTGGAGAGAGATTTCATGACAAGTTTGATTATCTTCTTTATGTTCTCTGTTTTGTTCTGACCCAAACTATTACCTTTCAGTTACCAGTTACTCTCACCAATTTTTGCCTGTTTGTCGACTTCACAACAACAAAAAGCAGGACCCTGGACTTATGTGCCAGTGTTAAAAAGCTATATAATTCTGTTGCTTTGCCACCTTTAGGCCAATGGGACCATAATTTGGTACAGCTCCTACCTGCATATAAACACATTGTCCAGAGGTTGCCAGCAACCACCAGGACCGTGTGGGTATGGACAACTGAGGCTGAAGAGGCTCTAAAGGCTGCCTTTGAAAACATTGACTGAGATATGCTTTGTGAGTCACATGGTCAGGACATTGAGGAATTCAGCTACTATATCACAGACTACATCAAGGTGTGTGTGAATAACACGGTCCACACAAAGACATTGAGCTGTTTTCCAAACAACAAACCATTGATCACAAAAGAACTGAAAACCCTACTAATGTGAAAAAGAGAGCCTTCAGGTCTGGAGATGAGGATGAAACCAAGCAGGTGCAATCAGAGCTGAAGAAGCTGCTCTGTGTAGGGAAAACCCACTATAGAGAAACTTTAGCACAAGTTTACCACAAAACAACATCAAGAAAAAGTGGAACGGGATGAGGATTATCACTGGCTACAAGCAGGCTGTTAAAAATACAGAGGAAAGGAACAAGAACAGAGCTAATGAACCAGTTCTTCAACAGGTTTGATTGATCCTTGTCAGTCCAGCCCAGCCCAGTCCAAGGCTTCAAGGCCAGGTAGAATTGGCCACAGTGTGCTGAAAACATGTGCTGCGGGGAACCTGTTCTCCTTTTCCCTGAATTTGCAGAAGGTTCACCAGCTGCTCTTACTTCATACATCATGAAGATCTTTGAGGGGCTGGTCCTAATTCCAACCTCTGGTTTCAGAACATCTGGATCCCCTGCAGTTTGCCTTTCAGGCACATATAGGTGAGGAGGATACTCTCCTCTACATGGTCCACAAACCCTACTCCAACTTGGGCAAAGCTGGTATCACAGTCATGATAATGTTCTTTAACTTTTCCAATGCTTGTAACGCCATTCTGCCTCATTGATGGGTGAAAAAGCTCTAAGCTTTGAATCTTGTTGTTCCCACAGTCTCCTAGATCATGAACTACCTGACCAACAGAGAGCAGTTTGTGAGGCTGAGGAACATGTGTCTGAAATGGTGGAGTGTAATACTGGAGCGCCTTAGGGAACTGTCCTGTCTCCTTTTCTGTTTACTTCTCTACACAAGAGATTGCCAGCATAATACCTTGCTTGCCATCTACAGAAATTTTCAGATGACTCGGCCATCATAGGCTGCATTAATAATGGGGATGAGTCGGAGTACAGAAAAGTTGTGGAGGACAAGAACATGGAGACTCGGGTCATTTGAAGTATGCAGCAAGCTGATGTAAATGTTCTATCAGTCCATAGTAGCCAGTGTGGTGTTCTATGCTGCAGTCTCCTGGGGAAGCAACCCGAGCACAAAAGAAGAACAATGCCTGAACAAACTTATCAGAAAAGCCCGCTCCATCACAGGACAAACCCAGAACACACTGGAAGCTGTTGTAGAAAAGATATTCTACTTTTAGCCACAGGCTCATTCCACTATGGTGTGCTAAGATGCCCTTCTGGGAGTCTTTTCTGCCCACTGTTATCTGGCAATTCAATGATTACACCAGATGTAGTCATTAAGTTTTTATTAATTTATTTATGTTTGTTTTTTGTTTATCATTTAGATGCATTGTCTGCGTTTCTGTTGCTTGTATGCATTTAAATTTCCCCATAGGATCTAGTCTAATCTAATATTATTTAATATGTATACATTTTTCTTTGGCTTCATTAAGTTACCATAAAAAAATGTCTTTATTGAATGATTATTTCAGTATTCTAGTCTTGCATCTTTTTTTTCTCATAGTTTTTTGTATTCTTCTGTCTTTTTCAGCATCCACTCCCTACACTTCCTCTTGGGGTTTCATCAAGCTTGCGCCAAGGGGAGTTTGTTGTAGCAATGGGAAGTCCATTTGCATTGCGTAATACCATCACTTCAGGAATTATCAGCTCTGTGCAAAGGGAAGGTCGAGAACTTGGCCTTTCCAACTCTAATATGGACTACATTCAAACAGATGCAGCCATTGATGTAAGAATTTAAGTTACTACAGGTGATACACACTATATACAGTACAGTAATATAAAATACCAAAACTGATATAGCTACTATAAAAATTCCAAATCATATGTAACAATTAACTAACGTAAATTAAAAAATAAAGGCAATTTGAAAATTATACGGTAACTGGAACACTGTCACGATAGCTTATAGGTAGTTCGAACACACACTGTGCAGTTCTCTGCCATTAGTGTAGTTGAAACCCAGGTGACATGGACACTCATCTGTGAGATTGCCCCATTGTTGGAACAATGTGCCATAGTGAGACTTGTTTGGGCAAAGGGAGTGAAATCTGCCAAGGTATGTTGACTCAGTACGTAAGTGAAAAAGCACGACTTGACGATAAGTTTATAAATGGGCAGAAAGATATAAAGCAGAGAGAACAAGTGTAACTGACGAAGCTCAATCTGGTCGACCATCAACGGTGTGCACACAAGCCCACATTGACATGGCCAGTGGCTTCATCAGAGAAGACCTACAGATTACATTGTCTGCTTTTGCTGCACATTGGGATATCAGCTATGTATCTGCACTTGCTACAGTGCACAATGACTTGGAGTACTGTAAAGTTTGTGCAAGTTGGGTACCCAAAAAGCTTACTGATCTGCACAAGCCGACATCCCTCGGTGAGTTTTAGCAGGTTTCACTCACTCTGCCTAAAGAAATCTCACTACAGCATTTTGTTCAACAATGGGGCACTCGCACATTGGAGTGTCCATGTTCATTTGACGTTGGCTTCAGTAGACTAACGGCAGAGTGCTGCACTGCATGTATTTGAACTACCGACTAGCCATAATGAATGTGTTTTTTATTGCGTAAATATTTATCCATTATAGTTGCTGCATAATTTTCAAATTGCCTTTACTTTATGATTTACCCATGGACCAACTTAGCAAATCATTTCAGGCCTACCAAAATGATGTTCTTTATGTTCAACAAGATAGATTTCAGAGCGAGTTATCAGTCTTTGGCTGTAGTAGTTTAGAATGTTTGTATACTTTGTACAATACAACTTAATGAACCTTCTTTATTGTCCCAATAGAATGTAACAAAGATAAGCCCTTTGTGGATACAAAAGTACTTCCCTTTCATACCACTGAAATTAGCTGTTGCTTCTTTGATTTTCTTCTGATTTCATATAGAAATCTTTGTACATATTCTTATGTTATTTACAAAATCATAGGTATTTTGGCCTAATCATTTATATTAAAAATAACATTAGCTATGTGATGCATCTTAAGTATAAAATAAGCAAAATTAAATAATCGGTACCCCCATGGCTCTGATTTACACATGTAGGTTTTAAAATGTATGGATTCCGTCATGTAATAATGGTTTTACATATGTTCACACACAGTGCGAAAAACACTGGCATTGTTATTGTCTGTCTCTGTCTGTTCAGATGAAACAATTTGGGCTGATTTGCAAAAATACAGCACATCTAATCATCATGAAAATTTTTCGAGAAAGTTCAATTTTCTTTAAGATACTTTGAATAGAGGCATGCTGTACATATTTTTGACATTTAAAAAACTCCTTATGAAAAGCAATGGCGATTTTTCAACATAGATTTTACCCCTCCATTGGGGGGTACTTTCAAAAAAATATTATATTTCAGAAATATGAATTAGTTTTCTATCCCTCCACAAGAAACCTCTAACAGTATATCAGTTGATGTAATAATATCACTTGAGTTGTAATCTTGTTTGTGAAAGTTTTCTTAGCCAGCAAAAGTCTTTTGTACTGCTTGATATTGAAAAATTATATTTAAAATGTGTTTCCATATATGTACTCATCTAATACATAAAATTACATTCTATTATTGTTATTATTTTTAAATATAATTCAATGTTAAAAGTATATTTGCTAAATAAAATGTGATAGTTGTTTCTTTGATATACCTAAATAAAAATGCTATAACTTTTAAAGTAGTTAGCTATGTCCCCAAACACAGCTGAATGTTATGCCATATTGTATTTTCTTACTTGTTGGAACTTAATTTCCCTTCAGTCTTTGATTTTACTGGAAGGTAAAACAACTGTGTTTTTTCCCCCCAACAGTTTGGAAACTCTGGAGGACCACTTATAAATTTGGTAAGCTATTTATTTATAGCTGTCTATGTGAATTTAGAGATTAAGTTAATAAGGAAGTTTGAGTGTTTGCTAGTGAAAAATATTGTGCTGTTTGAATTTAGCTCATAATCATATTTGAATGTTTAATTTTACTACAATAATTATTTATCTGTCACAGTCACTGATTAATGCAGTTACATTTAAGTGCTAAATAAAACTAAAGGACAGTTTTTAGTTTGACAGTGTATTTTGATCATGCAGCATATTACTTGTAAAACACGTTTTAAAGTCTTGATCATGAAGAGCCTTGTATCTGTACCACACAGTTATTACAGAGTGTCGATTTCTCACATCTACCAACATGTAACAAATACTTGCATCACGGGGCAATAACCACATGTTTTACTCACCCATACTGAGGAATTACTGTAAACACTGTTATAAATGATGTAGTTTTGAAGACTTTTTTATTCTGTGATTAGGTAATTGAAAACAAATATAAAAGATGGTAAATCTTTATTTCTTCTCATCAGAATCTTTTGTGATTTCAGGATGGTGAAGTTATTGGTATTAATACAATGAAAGTGACAGCAGGAATCTCCTTTGCAATTCCTTCAGACTACCTCAGGCAGTTCCTCAACAGAGCGGAAGAGAAAAAGAGTAAGCAATTCTGAATTTCTTGAGACTCGGTGGAAATTGTCTTAAGTGGGCTTCAGTAAATTTTAAGTATGAGCATTTTCATATAGTTCTGGCCTATGCAATAGTCTGAGATTTACATTCATAAGAAAATTTGATATATTTGTATGTTTGCAGTAATATTACATTCTGACTTCAGTTTCGTCATTTTCTTATTAAGTCAGCTTTTCCATTTTGCGTTTGCTGACAATAGTTACTCCTTTTGTTAATAATGACCGTTAAACATGAGTAGAGTGAACACCAAATCAAATGAATCTTAATGCTGAAAGGATGCAACTACTTCAGTGTCAAACACACTATTTTGGTCACAAGGAAGTAATGTCTTCAATAACTTAAATAACATCTGGAAAAGCAGGTAGTTATTCTAATGGATGATGATGTTAAATAAAATCTTAAAACCTAACATAAAAAATCACAATTATCTCCATATGATTTAAGTATATGCTTGTTACATTCCCACTAAAATTTAGCAAAACCCGTTTTGAAAGTTCTGGCATCAAGCCTTTCGTCGTTTGGTTTTGCTTGCAGTGGTGTCTGATTGGTTCACTGGTTGTAATCCCCGGTGTTGTAAGTATGCCTTTCAGCCTTGTAGGCTCAGGGAGTATAACTGATGAGAAGCTGTGACTTAAATTAGTCTGTACACATGCAATCTGTTGTCAGTTAAATCACAAATTTGTTTTGATGTTTTTTGGAAAATTATGGTTATTTTCAAGGTAGAGTCATATGCAGATTGCATGGTAAAGGTAATTCACTTGATGTTACCGTATTTCTTTAATACAAATGTCCAGTCTCCTAAAATGAGAGTTTTTCCGCAGGTTTAGTAAACGTTATTATAGTGGCGCTATTTTGTTTCTAGATTTTCCTATCAAAGCTGACTTACCAAGCCTACTATATTATTAATCAGTATATTACTATTGTAATAACTATATTAATAATTTATTTAATCACTTCACCATTTTAACTCTAAGCTCCAAATTTTAAAAGTATATTCTGTTTTTTTTTTTTTTTTTTAACTCCTCTACAGAGTCATGGTTTGGTGGTCAAGAGCCAAAGAGACGCTATATTGGTGTAATGATGCTGACATTGACTCCGAGGTAAAATTCTTTTGAGAAATTGTTTTTTTTTTTCATTAGTAACAGTGAATAGTGAGCTAAAGTTTTATTTGTTTTTTTGTCTTGCTGGCCACAGGTTTGTGTGGCATTTACATTTTCCTTCCATATTCGCATCTTAGGCCTTGTTTCACCACAATTGACAGACCAGTGCAGAATACGTAAATATTTAGGTTGGAATCTACTGCATATTTTTTATTTCTTTTGCAGCTGACTCCTCCAGCTATTGTTGCAACAAGTGTGAATGCTTCTTTGGTTAAAAAGTAGTTTTTCCAGGCTTCATAATTACTTTATGTTCACTACATATAGTAGATTTGTGTTTTCCGATGAGGGTTGAAGTGGTGAAATGTCATGGACATCAAAACAGACTTCCTTATTTGTTATAACAATGATTTTCATCACTGTTACTGAAGTCACTATGATGGTCAGAGGACTTTATGCTGATAATACTGCTGCAGTGGTTGAAATCTGACTGGAGATGTTGAAAGCACTGGACATTGTATGGGTAGTTTTGTAAATGCATGTTTTATGTCATATGAAAAGTCGGTAGAGTACCTTTTGGAGTAGTTTGGTGTTTCTCTGTTTTTAAGAATTTTGACCAGTGGTGATCTCACTCCTCACACTCCTAGCTAAGCCCTATGACAGGGTGCTTGAGGGTAGAGCCCCAGATACACTAGGAACAGTGTGGATTCTGTCCTGGTCATGGAACCGTAGACCAATTCTTCTTCCCAGCACAGTTTCTGGAGGGTACTGGGGAGTATGATAACCCAGTCTATATGTGTTTTGTAGATCTGGTAAGGGCCTATGACCATGTCCCTCAGCATATGTTGTGGAAAGTTCTGCAGAAATATGGGGTAACATGTCTGCTCATGTATGCTGTTCATTCTTTATATGAATGCGGTGAGAACTATCTCTGGATACTTTGGGTTAAATCTTATTAATCTGCTGTTAGTGTTGTACTCCACCAAGGCTCTGTCTTGTCACTTTTCCTGTTTGTAGTTTTCTTGGACAAGATACCAAAGTACAACTGAGGATATATGAGGGTGATCAGTTCGGGAGGCTAGTGGTAGCATCTTCCTCTAATCTGACTGTGACCTTCGACATGCACTCAAACCATTGGCTGTTGATTGTGAAATGGCAGAGACGAAGATCAGCACCTCTAAGTCTGGGGATATGGTTGCCTCTTGAGAAACAGTGGATTCTGCCATGCTAAAATCAAATTTTGTGATGATTTGAATATTGTAGAATTTAAATCTGAACTTAACTTGATATGAATTTTTGACCCCAATTACATGGAAGTAAGATTAAATAATACACATAAGCATACAAAATCAAGAATGTCTCTACTGTATGCAACCTACCACTGCATGCAGCTTGCAAAGCAACTAAAATAATTCACTGTTGGCTTAATTTAGTTATCAAAGCTGCAGCTACACTATTATTTGATATTGCCTACTTTAAAAAACATATTTACAATGACAAGATCAGTAGTTTTTGTGTGACAGGAGCATGATAAGTTTGAAAACTAATTCTCAGCACATTTTATATAATCAATACCATGACACACCAACAAAAGTGGGTGACATATGTGCTGAATAATGTTTTAACTTTTAAGATAAGATAAAATCCCCTCTGTTGAATTGCAAGTCACAAATGAATAGTCATTTTTTCCTACTAAATTATTTACTGGAAAGTTATTTAAAAATTGATAATAAAAATTAAAAAATGTGACTAAGCTAAATGCAAGCAGAAACGCTACACGCAAATATGGTGAAAACACAAAACCATATAAACAAATGGGTAACTGTGTACTGTGCAGTTTTTAGTTTGTCCCAAAAAGTGTAAAAGCAGGCCTTGTCTTTATGACACTATTAACTGTTGCCTGTGGTGAAAATGCCTTGACTTGGAAGCAGTGGGCTTGTCATGACAAGACATAAAACGTAAGCTAGTAACATTTTAATGTGCAGCTAAACCTGTTTTGCCCACTCAATTACGTTCCCACTCTTTCCCCACAATGGAACAGCATACAGAGATGAGGTGGAACGGCTGTCTGCATGGTGTGAAGACAACAGTCTATCTCTCAATGTCGACAAGACAAAAGAGATAATCGTGGACTTCAGAAAATCACATCCTGCCCACATCCTACTCCGCATCAATGGTTTAGATGTGGAGACTGTTAGGAGTACCAAGTTCCTCGGTGTACACATAACTGAGGAACTTACATGGACACACAACACCTCATCACTAATCAAGAAAGCCCAGCAGAGACTACACTTCCTGAGGCGGCTGAAGCGAGCAAGTCTTCCCCCTTCCATCCTCACCATGTTCTGCAGAGGCACCATTGAGAGTGTTCTGACCAGCTGCATCACTGTATGGTATGGCAACTGCAACATATCTGACCGCAAGCGTCTGCAAAGGATAGTGAAGACAGCAGAGAACATTATTAGGGTGCCTCTCCTTTCACTACAGGACATATTTTACACATGCAGTGTTTGCATTGTGCAGGACCCCTTACACCCCTCACATGAACTTTTCACACTTCTGCCATCCAAGAGAAGAAACTGCAGCATCAAAGCCAGATCTGCCAGGCTGCAGGAGAGTTTTTACCCCAAAGCTGTTAGACTCCTTAACACCAGGCTGCCCCCCTGGGATCTTCCACACGGCCTCAACCACCTCTAGAAACAGAACTTTTATACATGCAAGCCAACGTCCTGTAAAGACGAGTGTACATGTAGAAAAGAACTGAAAATCTCATACTAACCTTTAAGGATTTTGACACTCTTGATATCCTTCTGCTGTGAAACATTCTGACCTGTCATTGTTTACACATGTCTTAAACAACTATTATCATACACTGATCATTTCTGTATTATCTATATCTATTTTTTTATTTATTATATTACATATCTATTGGCTATATTTCTGTATCTAGATTGAAAATACCATACATTGCATCTATCTGTCTGTCTATCTATCTATGTTCATATTGCTAACTACACGTCAATGTTGCTGCTACTTCTTTGTCTTGTCTTGTTTGTGTTTTAATTTTAAATTTTAATTTAAATTCTATTTTTAATTTATTATTTGCACATCATGTTGTTACACTGTGGACCCTGAGCTTCGCAATTTCGTCTATCTGTATACTTGTATATGGTTGAGATGACAATAAAGTTCACTTTGACTTTGACTGTCTGAATTAGAAAAAGCCATTTCCTTTTGCCAATGGGAAGACAGTTTTTTTTCTGCATTCTGTGAGACATGAGCTGTGTATACCTAACAGAAAAGGTGAGGCGATGCCTTGAATAAGAGTGCAATTGCTACTGCACTCATTTGTTGGTACAGTTTTGTCACATGTTCTTACTCCTAAAAGGCAACAAAAAATGAGGCTGGTATGTGAAGCTTCATTTCATTCTTGTTCACTTGGCACCCTTGGTACTTTCCTCCTGTGTTTGGAAGTGCCCAAATGTTTTAGTTGTTGCAGTTCCACTTTTGCTTTCCTATTTATTAAACTTCGGAATTCCCCTTTCCCTTCAGTTGTTTTCCATGCTGATGGTGATTCTTTCTCTTTTAATGTTTATCAAAAGAGAGTGTTCTTATTAGGTTCTTTAGTTCAAGGTGGAAATTCCCTAAGTTGTGTTTTTTTTTTTTTTTTAAATATATATAATTCAGTTAGAAATATCTAACTAGTGTTTCTAGAGTGAGTAATTCTTCTAAATCACTTAGTATTTGCAATGCAGCAACTGAAGGCCTAAAATCCAATATATCTTAGTTTTTATTTAATTTCATTTGTGATTTTTCATAAGCATCGGGTAGGATTGTGTGTCTGTGTATATATATGTATATATGTGTATATATATGTATATATGTGTATATATGTATATATGTGTATATATGTGTGTGTGTATATGTGTATATATATGTGTATATATATGTGTATATATGTGTGTATATATGTGTATATGTATGTATATATGTATGTATGTATATATGTGTATATATATATGTATGTATATATATATGTATATATATATATGTATATATGTATATATGTATATATATATATATATATATATATATATATATATATATATATATACAGTACTGTGGAAAAAATGCTGTAAACGAAGAATGCTGTCAGAAATATAAATAATGTGAGCAAACACAAGAAAAATCTAAATCAAATCAATATTTGGTGTCACTACCTTTTGCCTTCAAACCAGCATCAATTCTTATAGGTGCACTTGCACAAAGTCAGGGATTTTGTAGGATTATAGTCAGGTGTTTGATCAACCAATTATACCAAACAGGTACTAATGATCATCAGTGTCACATGTAGGTTGAAACACAGTCATTAACTGAAACAGAAACAGCTGTGTAGGAGGCTACCAAGGTGAGGTTGTGGAAGACAGTTTCATGTCATGGCAAGATTGAGCACAACAACAAGACACAAGGTAGTTATACTGCATCAGCAAGGTCTCTCCCAGACAAAGATTTCAAAGCAGACTGGAGTTTCAAAATGTGCTGTTCAAGTTCCTTTGAAGAAGCACAAAGAAACGGGCAACGTTGAGGATCGTAGTTGTCAGTGGTCGACGCAGTGGTCGGCCAAGGAAACTTAGTGTAGCAGATGAGACACATCAAGCTTACTACCATTCGAAATTAGAAGATGTCCAGCAGTGCCATCAGCTCAGAACTGGCAGAAACCAGTGGGACCCAGGTACACCCATCTACTGTCCGGAGAAGTCTGGCCAGAAGTGGTCTTCTTGGAAGAGTTGCAGCCAAAAAGCCATACCTCCAACGTGGAAACAAGGGCAAGCGACTCAAGTATGCACGAAAACATAGGAACTGGGGTGTAGAAAAATGGCAGCAGGTGCTCTGGACTGATGAGTAAAAATTTGAAATATTTGGCTGTAGCAGGAGGCAGTATTTTTCGTCGAAGGGCTGGAGAGCAGTACAATAATGAGTGTCTGCAGGCAACAGTGAAGCATGGTTGAGGTTCCATGAACGTTTGGGGCTGTAGTTCTGCAAATGGAGTTGGAGATTTGGTCAGGATTAATGGTGTTCTCAATGGTGAGAAATACAGGCAGATACATATCCATCATGCAGTAACATCAGGGAGGCGTATGATTGGCCCCAAATTTCTTCTGCAGCAGGACAACGACCCCAAACATACAGCCAAAGTCATTAAGAACTATCCTGAGCATAAAGAAGAACAAGAAGTCCTGGAAGTGATGGTGTGGCCCCCACAGAGCCCTGATCTCAACATCATCGAGTGTGTCTGGGATTACATGAAGAGACAGAAGGATGTGAGGAAGCCTACATCCACAGAAGATCTGTGATTAGTTCTCCAAGATGTTTGGAACAACCTACCAGACGAGTTCCTTCAAAAACTGTGTGCAAGTGTACCTAGAAGAATTGAAGCTCTTTTGTAGGCAAAGGGTGGTCACACCAAATATTGATTTGATTTAGATTTCTCTTTTGTTCATTCGCTGCATTTTGTTGATTGATGAAAATAAATGATTAACACTTCCATTTTTGAAAGCATTCTTTGTTTACAGCATTTTTTCACACCTGCCTATAAAACTTTTGCACATTATAGATATAGATATAGATAGATAGATATAGATATATATAGATATAGATAGATATAGATAGATATAGATATAGATATAGATAGATATATAGATATGTATATATATAGATATATATGGATGGATGTTGGAGGATTGGGATATTATTGCATTTTATATCTTTTATTATTTGAAACTTTTTTGACATTTTTAATTTAGGAATATAAAACTAAAAAATATTGATCACAAAAAAAAGCTAATTTTAAAAATAGAGCACATCCCTTATTCCCTAATAATTAATACATGTAATTAGCGTTGTATCTCCATATTGTCATGCAGTCTTCTGTGAAGTACTAGGTGTGTCTGCCTAGACAAATGTGTTTCTAAAATAAGAGTAAATTAAATTGTCTCAGGCTTTACAACAACAGTACAGTTTACAATTCAATTATATTTTAATTATTTTTTCCTACTCTGTTTTCTATGTAAATGATCTGTCTTTTCACCTGTCTTTCAGCATTATTGAGCAGCTGAAGGTTCGGGACCCCAGTTTCTCTGATGTTATGCATGGTGTATTAATTCACAGGGTCATCATTGGATCTCCTGCTCACAGGTAGGAATATATAGACTAACAAAAACAACACAGACTATGTATATATAGGTGTAGGTATCTCTGCAACAGTGCAGTAATTTGCAGCGTATCATCTGTGAGAGAACATGCATTTTAATAGTACATGTATAATAAAATGCCTTCCAGCTGATTGTGGACTGCAGTTATTAGCAGTACTGCCAAGAGTCCTATCATAAAGGGAGTACTCTGTATGCATAACAAGTCCACTAACTGAGTACACTTTGGTTTTCTCAGTGTTACAGCAAAGACTTGGCTCTTAAAATTAAAAAGTCCTACCTAAGCTGTTATGTTAAAACAAACACACTACAAACTAGGATGGTCTCTGTAACTTGAGCTGATTTTACCTATTTTACCACTATGAAGATACTGATATGCTTCATTGCTTTCATAATTTTATATTATTGGTTCCACTATCTGCAAGGCAGGAATTAGACATTTTTAAACTATCCGTTCATGTGATGAGTAGCCACTTTGATTAAATCCTTGCAGTTCTGGAATCAGCCTAGTTGCCCTTCTCTGTACTTTCTCTAGTGCTGCTATGTCTTTTTTTTGCAATATGGACACAAATTGTACACAGTACTCCAGGTGATGCCTCACTAGTAAGTCATA
This sequence comes from Erpetoichthys calabaricus, assembly GCF_900747795.2. Taxonomy (NCBI): domain Eukaryota; kingdom Metazoa; phylum Chordata; class Cladistia; order Polypteriformes; family Polypteridae; genus Erpetoichthys; species Erpetoichthys calabaricus. The sequence continues at coordinate 53,736,207 of NC_041398.2, forward strand.
TAGCATTAGCATTATTTTCCTTGACTTATACTTCACCCATTGTGTTATATAAACTAACATTCTATTAGCCCTCTTGAACACTTCTGGATGTAGGTGGTGATGAGTCCACTATGACCACCTTCACACAAGTTGTCCTTTTGAAGTTTCAGATTTCCCATTGTGTATTAAAATGTAACCTGTTTACCTTGTACATCTAATATCTTACATTTACTTACATTAAGTTATTTGCCGCAAATCTACCCACTTCTGTATTCTGACCATACAAGTAGGTATCTCTTGGCAATGATCTGGGTGATTCTAGATTACCATCATGCACTCAATCTATCAAGGAAAAACATTTCACGTAACAGAGCAATGTATCAGAATTCCATCAGAAAAGCATGCCTGCAAAACTAGTATGGACCCCACTCGGAGAACTGTGTAAAAACTTAATCTTAAATTACCTGATGCTATATTAGTATACAGTATGTCATTTTGGTAAACAGATCCAAATAGAAACTACTTAGGTGTTATGTGTGGCATCTCAATCACAATTAGGAGACAATATTAGGACATCATTGCCTATTTATGTAACATGCAGACTTGCATAAAATGAAACATTCGTTCAACAGCCCAGGAAACAAACAAATATGACGTTATTCCAGTGCCACACTAATGTACTTTAACTGAAAGTAGACAAGTGCAGGGAAAAACAAATACAAATAAACAGGGAAATGTAAAAACACCATCAATGTTTTAGCCAGCAATGCTGAGCATGTAGGCCCAAGCATATTTTAAGCAGCCTTAATTGTAGTCTAATACTGCAAAAAAAATATACATTACACTGTGTATTTTTGACTTTTTTTTTGTTTGTTTGTTAACCAGAGCAGGGATGAAACCTGGTGACATTGTTCAGGAGATAAATGGAAAACTTGTGAAGACTGCTGAAGAACTCTACAGTGCCGTCCGCACATCTGACAGCCTTAATATGGTGGTGAAGCGTGGCCATGACGTACTTATGCTTCACATGACACCAGAGTTCACAGAATAGATGGGGCAGTGGATCATTTTGAGAGTAGCATATTTTCGGAAAGAACACTCCTCTTAGGAAAGACCTTAAAAGGAAAAAAAAAAAAACAACAAAACCTTTTCTTTATTTTTAAAATGTTCTATATGGGCTACACCATCACAACTGGGTTTATAAAACAAAAATGTTAACTGAATCCACTGGCTTAATACATTTTTGTATAATTAAAAGCAAACCTAGCGTGTAGATATTTTTGTCTCCACTAGAGGACTCTGCTTTCCATAAACTGTAAAAGCAAATCCGTACAGTACATCGTGCTATTTAAAGGTGGACATTTCTGTCCATAGAGAGCCCTCTTGAGTTTTCATTTTACCTGTGAGGTTTGTGAACTCTATTATACAAACCTGAGATACATTATATAAAAAAAAAAAAACAGTAAATTGTGATACATATGTCATAAGCATGCTCTGTTGCACTATCACTTGGTTAATCAAAGGTATTAAATAACAAAATACAGTGTACTGTATTCAGGATTGGCTTCATCCCCTTGGAACCCTATAATCTGATGAAGCCATTTTGAAAAATAGATGAACCCAAAGAAAATGAAAAGAATCTTTTTTAAAAAAAAAAATCACTGAGTGATCATAAATCTTCCTTTGAATTATTTTTAATCTCAAGAAGCTTTTCCTTTTTTGTTAGCTATGCAGCATTTTTATAGTATTGTAATTATTACAGTATATGGTCGTGATTTTCTTAAAATGTATTGATTTATATTTAGCTTATCTTGTCTGAAATCCTATGGACACTGACATTGTTTACACTTTTAAACATTGAGGACATACTTTTGTGAGAAACATCAAACTGTAAGTCATGTATATACTTGTTGTAGTTTTTATTGTTGATATTCAGTTATTTGAGCCTCACCACTTTTTATTAAACTGCTTCTTGGAAAAGGTTTGTAGGCTGGGGAGTGGCGATGTTTTGCATGTTGATTTGAGATACAAGTACAAATTTTTTCTGTGTTCTGTACAATATTACTACTACTACTACTACTGCCTTACTTGCAGTTTGTTATAAATGCACTTAATGTCAATTAAGATACTGAATCTTTAAGTCAAGGTGAAATCATGCGATGCCATTACCATCTAAATAAATCAATTGTTTAGGGATATGCTTTTATTTCAATTTTAATTTAAATATGCTAGTAAAGATAATAGCAGTTTGTCATGTTTGCTTTATTCTGACGTAGTTAATTAGTAAGTTTTAAAAACATTGAAACTAAATTTTATAGTTATAATGCAGCAATAACCTTGTTTAGATCATGCTAAATGTTTGGTTTTAGGATAATAAACTTCATTGTGCAAGGTCCCAAAATAACCAATAAGAATATGCTGTGAAATAGCAACACATCCGCTTTCTGTTTACATTTTTCATTCTTGAGGCTGTTGTTTCTTATGTGTAATACTAAACACAGCGGGAGGAAATAAGAAGTTACACACTTGCGAGTTGTAGTGTTTGAGTTCATTTGGGGTGTCACTTCTGCTGCAGATGGAACTAAAGGACATTTGTGACAACATTTCTTCTTAGTCCGGTGGTCAGTAGTCCTGCTCAGTGCAGTTTTAGGAATGAATGACTGATCAGTGTAAGAAGTGTACATTAGTAACTTAAGATTCTCAAACCTTTTAATCCATTTCATGGTCACAGGGAGCTCAGCAGGAACAGGCTGCCGGCCCATTGCAGGTGTACATAAATCTAACATACTAGCTGTGTAAGCCTGTGCTGTAAAAAGGCCGGGGTCCTAGAAGCTATTGAAATCCATCCATCCATCCATTTTCCAACCCGCTGAATCCGAACACAGGGTCACGGGGGTCTGCTGGAGCCAATCCCAGCCAACACAGGGCACAAGGCAGGAACCAAACCCGGGCAGGGTGCCAACCCACCGCAGGCTATTGAAATCGTCAGAGGAAAAAAAAAAACTGAAATGTAGAGATGTCAGGTAATTGAAAGGAACTACTCTGGACATCTCTCTCCTAGGAGGATTCGTTTTGCCGACATGCTTGCATCGTTTGTGCATTAGCGGCAGGAAGAAAAGTAAAAGGAATACCGTTTGGCTGATGTGCTCATCTCGCTTGCGTCAGATTTTCTCTCTTTTCTCGGTGGTTTTACTTTGGCAATAGAATCGCTTTCTTCTTCTGACTCGTTAACTTGGGGCTGCCTTGCCGTCTCTCTGAGCTTCATGCTGTAGTAGCCTCCCAGTTGCGGGTTGGACAGACAGACACGCACGTACTTCCACACATAGATGTTTAGTTTTCTCTTTCCTCAGAGGTGAACTCCACCTCTCACTTCCGGACCGGATAGACTCACACACTTCCACACATAGACATTTATATATAAGCCTGATTCATTTGTTTGTTGATTTAAGTTGGTCTTTGCAAAGAAACTTTAAAAGTGGACTAACTGCCTATATCATGTGTTCATTGTTTTCTCTCATAAGAAAATCAAAGCTGTTGAGAAAGTTGTGAGGCCCAGTGTTTAGGGTGTTGAGCTGAGAACCTTTTACAGTTCAGCTTCTTGTACTGTAAAACACCACACACCACTACATCTGCCATTTGTCCCTCCAGCTGTACAAATCTGGGCTTCTGACCTGTAATAAGCAAGTACCAGCAGAAGTGCATGGTAAATATGAGCTCTGTTTTCCTCCATCCTTGTCATGAACCTCTTTATTTCCAGTAGGGCAGTGGTGCTCTGCGCTTTGCTTTTACGGATTCACTGACTGCAGGCTTTTGTCTCCTCAGTGAAGTGAAGATTATTTTGGTTTGTGGTGCATCACAAGTGTTAGCCTTTGTAACTTTCATTATTCTTAAAAATTCCTTCCAGAGTATGAACAGTTCAACCCCTCAGTACTTAATTTTTATGTCAGTTTTTGCCATTATATTTTAATAAAAACAACACAAAGGTGTAAATGGTTTGGATTTAGTTCATTAGTGGTTGTCACTCTTGCCTTTTGACAATCGTTTTATTTAAAAGAAGGAGAAAGGTGGAAAATTGGGAGACCCTTGTGCACTAAAAGTCATGACAATAGTATTTGTCTTTCTGGATTTTGGGAAGTACACACTATTCTTAGCCAGCTTACTCTTGTGCAGGGCATAAGGAAGAACAATCCCTGGGCAGGGTGCCAGTCCAACATAGTGTGGACACATGCACAAACCCCACACATGCTAGGATCAATTTAGTAATGCCAGCCCACCTAACCTGCATGTCTCTGGACTGTGGGAGGAAAGTGGAGCACCTAGAAGAAACCCACAGGGAGAGCATGTAAACTCCACACAAGGACGACACGGGACATGGACCATGGCTGGCGTCCTTACTGCCAGGGAGCAGTGCTGCCAACCTTACCACCCTGGAAGTATGTTATTAATTCCTGAGATGACAGATGGAGATTAACAGTGAGCTGTGTGATTAAGTAAGGAGAATTGAAATGCCAGTAAGAGTGGCATTAAGTTAAAACACTGATTGCCAGAAATTCTTGTGCCCTTCAAAACCCAAGTTCTTTCGGGACCTGGGGTACCCACTTCAGGAACAGAGGGTCAGTAATGCGCTTAAGCCTATCCTGGCATCACCTGACACAAGATAGGAGCTAACCCTGCATGGCTTGATAGTCCATTGCTTGCAACTCTCGTGCACACATTGACTCGCCAGTTAATGTAGCTTGGGGATTGTGGGATGTTTGATCAAACTAGTAGTGTCCCAGGACAAAGCAACGCAGACATGGGGAGCCTGAGCAAACTCCATACTCGAGCACTGTCTTTAGAATTATAAAGCGGGACACCTAACTACTGAGCCACAGGGCTCCCACACTTTGAACTTGTATTAACTATGTTGGCTTTCGTAAGATACTTCTAGGTCTAGACATGCACATGATCACTTTGTCTTATTTAAATCTTACATATTGTGATAAAGGCGTCATTTCATTTCATTTTTTTTTTAACAATGGTCACGGCTCTGATGCAATACATCTAATTTCAGTGGTTTATTTTTGAATTACACAAAACGACAATGCATCTAATTTCAGTGGAAGACTTAATCCATACAGCAGATTGTGCTCTTCTTTTAGTCCAAATAAGAGTTTTATTTTGTTAAACAGACCCCATTTATTTTGCTTCTGTATTTTCACCCAGGTATATGAGGAACGCTTGGTCATCATGTTCACCTTTATTTCTTAGCCTTTTCTGTTAATAACAAAGAATGATTGACTGTCACTGGTTCATTAGGTAATTTTGTGACTGCCAAAGTTTACACACATAATCACTGAATGAGGTTACTGGATGGGCTGAACAGAATCTTATGTGACCAGCCTGATGTGATGGAGGGCATAATTAAAGTTGGATATTCGAGCACAGGGTTCTTGGGGCTCAAGTTATAATAAATAATGAAGGCCAGCAACATTGTGGTAAACATACGCCTTTAAATATTCAAGTATAGGGTAATTTATGCAAAACAAGTTTACAAACGAACTACAAGAAAGTTCACATTTTAAAATGCCTTTTCTTGAAATGACCAACTCTGTTGTCGGTATCACGCTGTTCTCCTTATGGCGAGTGATTTGCAAGGCACAATACGTGTGTAACTGCCACTTCTGAACTTGAACACAGGGTATGTTCTCAGGCCCTCCAATCCACCGAGATTACTCTGTGCCTCAAGTGCCTTGCTGGAATAGCACTTTGTGATCACATGGACGTGCCCGGCACAGTCACCACTGCCCTGAAAACTGACGCACTGCGCTGGCACTGCCCGTGCTCTTTTTGTGATCCGTTGTTTACTATTAATTGTAACATGCATCTTTTGTAAACTTTGTACAATTGTAACTGAACTGTTGTTACACCTAATAAAATATTGAAACATTTTGTAGTGATAGTTTTTTTCCTTCTAAACATTTGCCTGTAACAGTTGATTATTTATGATGTAAAAGCTTCAGGTTGTAAACTTCTTACCTGGCACTCTTCCAGTACCCTAAAGCTCATTAACAGAAAAGTTTTGTTGATGTGGAGACACCTTCTTTTTTTTAGTTCCTATTTATTTTTTAATTCTGAAATGCCTTGTTCACAAGATAATTATCCTATGATGCGTTTTCATCTTTCCCATGTTAGGTCTTTGAGACTTTCTGTTTTGAGTTTAGCGTCCATTGACAGTACCTGCCTGCATGTGCCCCGTAAGTGTGAACGTCGGCCTGACATCAGTAGGATCACTGGGCAGAAACCCACTGCTACGTGACCACAGGTAGGAGGAAAAAAATCGATGTGTGAGAGTGCTGTGACATGTTTATAGGTGTATATTATCAATACGCTGTGGACAAGTATTAGTTTTATTTATTTACTTTTGTTCTGTGGGTGTAGTGCTAACGTTTGTGGCGAGAATCTAATGGTGATGCATTTTATTTCCAACAGCTGGTGCACCATAAAATTCAATACTGCTGCAGAGACAACTGTAAATGTTCTGACGGAGTTTAATTTAGGCCAAGTGCTCAAGTTTGCATTACAGTGAAGAAGTAGCTTAATAAAAACATTCTGCTTGCCAGTATTGTTGTATTAAAATGAGATGTTCTAGTACACTACAAACTAGGACTGTCTCTCCAACTGACAGGTGCGACTGAAGGCTGACGTTAGCGTTCTACTTACATGCTGGTCACATGTGGCTGCAGTTTTGGCAGGACCCTCTGTGTGCCCCGTTCTGATTGGCTACAGCTCGTTTCTGCATGAGCTACTCTGTGAGCAAAAGTAAGTTACTAGCATTAAAACAAGGTAAGTGGGGAGAAGTGTCACAGGATTTTGAACATGCTTTTATTTGAGAAATGCGTTCATACATTTGCTTGATTATAAAAGTGTAGTAATTTATTAAGAAAATAGCAAATTAATGTTGAAATGGCAGACTACATTTAGTTAGCCCTGCTAGTTTTAAATGCACTTCTGCGTATGTTTAAACACTACCAGAATTATGAACCACCCAGAGGTAAGACTCCCCAGATCGGAGTATTCCCATTCTTACTGTTACTACATTAAAAAGATGGAATTGAATTTTTTTTAGGTATAATAATTTGCCACATTTTTGCCTGTTGGGATATGATTTTAACCTGAACTTAAATAATTAATTTTAATTAATAGTAAATAGTTTAATTAATGATTACTTTAACTTTAATCAAAAAGCATTACAATTGTCAGTATATTACAGGACTCAATCCGAATACCTAACATTTTTTTACTTGTTAGACATTAGAGACTCCTGCAGCCATTATCTTGTTCTCATTGGCGTATCCATTTGGCAAACTTGGCCACCATACAGGTGACCACTGATGCTCTTGTATGTTGTTGGTGACAGTCCCAGTGTCCAGCTTAGAACGTCACGGTCTCTTTAATGATGAGGCAGAGGCAAACCCAGTTACTTGGATCCATGCTAGATACGGTAAAGGCTCCGCCATTTAGGAGGAAGAGCGGGTTCAACAGACCAGGAAAGAATATCTTGGGGTGGAGGAAATACAAGAGCAAGACCTGAGGCATGTATGTACTCAAAGAAGGCTGCTGTAAGGATTGATCAATACCCTGACTGTTAATTCCGTTTAAGTAATTGGAAATGAAATATTTATTTATTAATTTTTAATGACTGGCTGCTTGCGATGTCCTGCTGTAATCAGAGGAGATCTGATGGCACAAAAGGTTAAATGGAAGTGTAGAAATCAAAGGTGGCCTCCTTTCTCCTTCTGATTAGGTAGAAATGACCAGTACTTGCTGGGCTTCATTTTATTTGAAGACTTGCCCAGTGGGAGAGCACAGAAGACCAGTGTTAGAGGGCGACGGTGTAGATGCAAAGAGATTCGGCAGGGTGCCCTCACAGATGGAAAGTGGGCTGAACTGAATGAAGTAAATTCCCGAGACCACAGAATTGGCGTGATATGAATCATCTTCCATTGCCACTTGAAGATTGTAAGTAGTGCACAGTAAAGGCATTCTGTTATTTGGAAAAGAATCCTGTTTTAGCACACTGCAAATTCATAAAGTGTTGTGTGTACTGTCTGGTCTTTTCAGTTTCATGAGATTGTGGATGCTTGAAACGTTCCTAAAATTTGTATTGGCATTTCAGTTTCCAGTGCAAAGCACTGTGGATATGTTCAAGTTAATGAATAAGCTATTCTGGCAAGATGTTACGTAGACACCAAACGTGTGGAAAACATTTCCGCAGGCTACCACAAGTACACAGGCAAACGGAGAAGTTGCAGTGACCCCTGGGTGAAATTCCTGGGGTTTAGGAAAAATGTGCTCTCTTTTATTTAGAATGGGGGGGGGGGGGGGTCATACTGACTGGAAAAACTCTTGGGTGGATGTACTTGTGCCACGTCTGGGTGTGACGTTAAATACCTGCAGGGTTTATAGAGGAGCATAAGGAGAGTGTGTCCCATAAGTCACGAGTAACTTAAAACCACAAAGCAGCAGCTAAGCTTACTTACAGATTTCATTCCCTTCAGTTCCTTTCCTTTAATCTGAAAATTCTAAAGCAGCTGGGCATGGAGTCTGTCCAGCAGGGCCATGAAGAAAGAAGACGTTCTGTGTAATTATTTTTAAAACTGCCTGAGGCTCCAAAGAGGCTTCTAGAAGGCAGGATGTTAGGTGGCCACTGGCTCATACTTTAAAGACAGTTTGTCTGACCAAAATGTACGGGCACTGCTGCTTACCGCTGATGTTTTTTATGGACTTGACAGTAAGAATGTGCTCCCAGTTATAGCAGCATTCTGGAAATTTCAGGGTCGCACGGTTTGTACCGTTACTGCAGTGTGACTGCTTATCTGTTTGTCTAATCCAGTGCAGCATTTCAAGACCAGAACCTGCCCTAGCAGACACGGGCACAAGGCAGAAACCAGTCCTGACCGGGAGAATTCCATGATTAGATATGCAGCTTGAATAAGCTTTGTGTGTTCATAAGACCAATGCATTTAAAAAATCATGTTGAAGTAATCCTTTATTAACAAGTTAGATGAACAAAAAAAAAAATAAGAGGCAGTTGGGGGAAAAATAGTGCTTTCAATGCAAACATGACTTTGTTTTCTGATTGATCCCTTAGGGTTGTGGGGAGCGTCGGCCTGCTCCAGCAAAATGAGCAACACAGCAGAAATGTGCCTTTATATGGGTCAGCATGGAGCCAGCATTTTAATAATTCTGTATTTTGGATACGAGAGGAAACTGGAATATAGCGAGAGTACAAGTGATGTGAGATAGTGATCTGGCCAGGGCCTGAGCTCAAGTGTACGTCATGTCACTTTAGTCTGTAAACACATTTTACACAAGTCCCTCAGTTAAATGGACAAGTGTGTGTGTGTGGTCAGAGCTCAAAACCACGTAAATCTGAGGGAAAAAAAATTACACTTTTATGTTTATTTACTGCACACTTCTTTAAATTAGCAGGTTTATTAAAGTATAGGCGGACTACTCTGGGCTTTACTACCCGTGGACAAAAGTCGGCGTATGCAGATTTTCAACACCACATTGAAGTCTGCTAAAATGTGAGCTGCTATTACATTTTTTTTTTTTTTAACTTTCATAGTATACATTCATTTTCATTGGGAATTTATGTTCTTAAACATATGCAGTTAAAAAATGGTGTCTACATGAAATGGTTACAAATATGAAAATAAACACTTCAGACTGCAAGTCAAGAATATTCTCAAGTTTCTGTCCTGGTCTTCACATTGCACACACACACACACACACACACACACTGCTAAATGTATCTCAAGTTGTGTTTTGATCCTGCTATTTTAAAAGAAGTCTGATGGCGCTCTTCACCCCGCTGCCCGTCTCACTCCCCAGTGCTCTTGCACTCCCTTGGCTGTCTTTCCTGTAGCTCACTTTTGATGGCGGTTTTAGCACTTAAGGTAAACTTTTTCTCAGAGTTAAGACAAATTGTAGTTTTATACCAGCAGTGTGGCCAACCAAAAAGACAAATATATAGAGTCATATTATAATCTGAATTTTGGGATGTTTTCTTTTTATGGATTTATGCATTTCCTCAATATGTTTATTCTGTGATGAAGATGAAGTTACTGTCTTGCTGTTAGATTTTCTCACAGGCCCAGCTGTTTTGTTCTGGTTTTGCATGGCAGTGACCTCATCAGTTTATTTGAGGTGTGATTGTTAGTTTGGTAATCCAGTGTTGCTGTCTCGTGTGACTTAATCTTGCTCTCTACATTTAAAAGTGCAGCCTGAATCAAAAGTGAGGCTTGTGATAAAATTAACAGGCTGATGCCATCTATCAACAGAATTTGTTTTTTTATTTTTTATTTTCTCGTACACAATAATTGTGCTGACTTGTGACTCTGTTTGGCCGCATGTCAGTCTCAAAGGGTGCAGTGCATTGCAGTCACTAACACGCATACTTTAGCTGCTGCTGCACATCAGATGTGGTGACCACCAGTGTATCTCGCTGTCACACCACCAGTGGCACTGCTTGAGTGGGTTGCGGTGGGTCGCCTAAGCCTTCAGCAGAGCTGCTCCATATGTTTCTCTGTTTCTAAGGGAGATCGTTTCATCCAAGGGGGACCCCCTCAGTCACGCTAGTTATACAAAGTGGGTCTTCAATGATTGTAAAAAGGTCTGTGCAGGTGGAATTGCATAAGAATTAGCCATGTGGAGCAGCGCTGATGAGAACAAACACTAAAAGGCCCTCCAAGAGTCAGAAAACCCATGAGACCCTGTCAAATAATAATACTAACAACAAAAAACTCCATTACCACGGCTAGCTTTGGCTGTTTTTAGAACATTATTACCCTACTACGCTAGGTTCTTGTGTATAAGCCGGAGACCAAAAATCATACGAATTTTTAAAATAAAATCTTATCATAGATAAGCCAGACTCATGGATAAGCCGAACGTACTATAACCTATAACTAATAGAAGGGAGGGAGGTCAGTGGTCTCACTCGCACCCATTTAATTTCTTTAAGGGGGGAGAGAGTGTGAGATATTGGCGTCTCTCTCACTCCCCGCATGGCGCGGTTGGAGCGGCCGGAGCGTGTTCTTTCTGCTCTGGGCGTCGCCGAGTCAACACGCGCGCGTAGCGGTCATTTAAATTGTGATTTTATATGTAAGCATATTTAAATATATATCGCAGATTTTTTGCTGGTTCGCGGATTTCTGCGGACAATGGGTCTTTTAATTTCTGGTACATGCTTCCTCAGTTGGTTTGCCCAGTTGATTCCATACAAGGGACGCTATTGGCAGATGGCTGAGAAGCTAGATTGCTTACTTTTCTCTCTCTCTCTTGCGCTGACTATCTGTGATCCTGATGTATGGGGATTGAGCAGGGGGGCTGTTCGCACACCTAGATGATACGGACGCTCGTCTAAAAATGCTGAAAGATTATCTTCACGTTGCTATCTTTTATAAAGCTGATTCCTGAAAAGACATGCTGCACAGTGCTTCACATACTTAAAAGCTCGAAGGGCACGTATTGATTTTTGACTGAAAAACAAACTCTGTCTCTCTCTCTCTCTCTCTCCCTGCTCCTGACGGAGGGGGTGTGAGCTGCCGCCTTCAACAGCTTTGTGCCGCGGTGCTTCGCATACTTAAAAGCCAAACAGCCATATTGATTTGTTTGCTAGAGATTGTTTTCTCTATCTATGTGACATTCTGTGCTCCTGACACGCACTCCTTTGAAGAGGAAGATATGTTTGCATTCTTTTAATTGTGACACAGAACTGTCATCTCTGTCTTGTCATGGAGCACAGTTTAAACTTTTGAAAAAGAGACAAATGTTTGTTTGCAGTGTTTGAATAACGTTCCTGTCTCTCTATTACCTCCTGTGTTTCTGCGCAAATCTGTGACCCAAGCATGACAATATAAAAATAACCATATAAACATATGGTTTCTACTTCGCGGATTTTCTTATTTCGTGGGTGGCTCTGGAACGCAACCCCCGCGATGGAGGAGGGATTACTGTATAAGCTGGATTTATGTATAAGCCGATATTCTATTTTTTCATTTTCACAACTTTTTTCCTTAGATAAGCCGCGGCTTATAGACAAGAACTTAGGGTATTTATTTTCCTCCTTTCCTCAGCTGTCAGTCAGCCATAAGTCATCACATGACTGTACATGCATTTTAAAACCATTTAAATGAAAACAATGTCGCTCTACATGAGATGTGCGTATGGCTTTGTACTCTTCCACTTCCTGCGTACTCCGCCCATGTTGATCGTTGTTAACAGAAATGTATTCTGTTGAACCAAGAATGGGTACCAAAATGTGCATTTCTTCCAAGTTCCTTTTGTTGTCATAAACAGACCTTGGAAAGGCAGAAGGTGTGCTTTCTCTTCAAAGTGGACATTTAAAAGAATACTCCACCCAAAGATGAATATTTTTAATATGTTACTTGAGGTCTTCTTCTGTTCAGATGCTTGGGGGTTTTTGAGTGTGTGTTTTCCAATCATGAGACCATTTTCTGGAAGTGGTCTATTTAACAATATTCTAGTAAAAAATTGTGTTTGGGACATTGTGAGCTGACAACTGGGTGACTTGTCACATGTGATTAGTCCAACAAGAGTAATGGGGGGATTTTAGATTATTATTATTTTTCAATGGACATTTTTTGGCATGTTTTACTGTTACTCGGCATTTGTCTAGATGCCTGTTGTATTAGAAACTTTCTTATCTCTGTTCTCCATGAAAACATGAGATTAAAATTTTTCTCAGCCATCACTACAAACTCCAGGCCATGGGGGTGAGTATCATGAACGTTACTGGGGCTCCTTTATACAAGTACAACCCTGGGACTGACTGCTCTTTTTATCTTTAGCCAAGTCACAAGTTGTTCATTCTTTTTAGTTATTCTGCTGTGTATTTAAGAGCGAGTTTGTTGTTTCTTATACTTCTGTATTTATTGAACTTTAAATGTCTTCTAGCAACAAAGTATTATCTAACTCTGTAATCTTAGTAATGGCCATGGCATTGGTTAAAATTAATAAAGTGTGTTTCACTTATGAACACAATTTGGCAAATTAATGCATACTCATCCTTTAAATTGTAATAACAGAAATGGGTTCAGTGTAGGTGTATTAGAGTTAGTAAAATAATAGCATATGCCATTAAAGTAAATCATTTTACATTTATTTATTTTACATTTTTCTCCCCATTTGAATACACAGATGTTGTAAAATACAACAAACTTTGGTATCCGATGTATCAAATATGATACATATGAAACGTGGGATTCCATGAGCACCATACTGTAGTGAGCAATAAATAAATCTCTTTAACCCACATGCATTCAAGTGGACTCGCCAGGTTTAAATAGTAAAACTGCTGCATATACAATTATATACTTTGCCCCTTTGGTCTTCAAACAAAAGTGCAGAAATATATTTATGGAACTGCTTAGAATTTAAACAAAGTTTTAGTATTACTAATTAATCAAACAGAATATAAACCTCAAAAGAAAACTGCAATTGCGATACATTTGTGAGCCCACATCTGCAACTGATTTGCGTAGTTTATTGATAAACAATACATTTTTTGTAGATTTAATTGGTAAAAAAATATAAAATTGTCATTCAAAGTGTTCAGAGAAGAAAATGTCAAGCCGCCGACACCCTGACAGTCCACAGAAGAAGCTCGACTTATCTTGCTCGGGTTGTTCTGTTCTTGGTAAGCCAGACTCCACTAACTGCTCCCTGTCTGGAAGGCACCTTCATCTCCTGAAGTTGGGACCTCACTCCCCAGCCAGAATATTTATGCTCACAGATTAAGACGCACTTCCCATCGCTTGAAATCACCCACTAGAGTTCATTTATGTAATGTCGACATAACTTGGCTGCCCACCAAGACTGTTAGGAGCAGTGGACACAATGGGCATTGCCCCTCTGGGCAGAAGTACATTTACTGTACTCAAATGGCCTCCCAGTTCTAACTTCTAAAGCACACATTTTCCCATTCGGCACCACTCACTTTGTAGAATGCCCACTATGCCATCACTTTAGAGTGCTATTCTGAGCAATGTCTAGTAGAAAATGTCCTATTACAGCCACAATGACATTTTGTCTTCTCCTTATCATCTACAGTACATATTTTGCATATCCAAAGCTGCAGGCGCTAAAGAAATGGAATATTTTTTTACTACAAGATTTCTAAATATTCAGCTATATTCTACATTTATAAATAAACAGTGTGTAGCTCAAACATTTGATATGAATTTAAAACACCAGAACAGAAAGTTGACTTTGTTTTAATGTGCTTCACACTGTTACAGTTTTTCCTTTCTTTCAAACCATTCAGAAAAACAAAACCCGTTTGTGAGATTGGCTGATGGAAATTTAGGCTGAAAGGCCCCGGAGTGAGTGCTGTTCAGCCAACTGTAGCCATCTTTACTGTCTCACCGAACGTCCACCTTAGGGTCCATTATGAAGAGATCTGGTTGTTCAGCTGCCCAGGGTACTGTTCAAATCTCTTCTCTGCTTCATCACTAAAAGCATCACCTAAGAAGGGAAAAAAAGTCAATCAGATGTCCAGTCCCTGGATGAATCCTGATTTGGAGCACACCTTCTCAAGGTGCTTTACAGATCACTTAAAGGTTCTTGTCAAAGGTAACGAACAATATAAAATACTGTAGAACAAATCTGGAGAGCCCACCAAAGTCTAAAATGAACTAGAAGATTCACTGAGAGTCGACAAAACATAAGCAAAGGAGTCAGTCGGAGCCTGAAACAAAGGAATAATGCTTTAAGTAATGGATTAGGAGGGCACATGCTGAATATAAACCCGGAGGGAGACCCAAACAGTGAGCTGTGAAGCTTTGGAAATATGACAAGTTCTGAGTCGGAAGATAGTGGGTATTTGGCAGACTGGTGACTGATAAAGTGACTCCAGTATTTACAGTTTCTTGTATAAGTAAATGTAAGAAAAATGTATCATTGCGATACGACCAAGTTATGTGTGCCACAGGTCCATCTTATTTAAGGAAGACGATAACGCAGAGGATGTTGATATGGTGGACGTTACACCCGAAGGGCTGTCTAGAGCCCATAACACAATGTCAGAGCTCAGCAGTACATGATGGCTGCCCCTAAGGAAACCCCTTTTTAACTTTTCATTTTTTGCAGTCTAGGCTACATTAGTAAAATTAAACAGGGCTGAGGTAGAAGCAGCATTCACATCTACATTTGTATGATCTCGTGAAGATCAAAGCTGCTGTTTACGGGTTAAGGCACACACATTAGGAAGAGCTCCACTAAATCCACTGTGCTAGTCGGCAGTCCAGCGATGCCCAAATTTAAGTATCACATTTATTCTGTAGGTGTTCTGATTTTGTTGGAAATATAAAATATTTTTTTAAGAAAGAGGACTGTACTCGGACAATTGACCAGATTTTCTGTAACCAATAACTCCAGACTGTTTCACCGCTACCAAATTGTACTGAAGAATCAAAGCCATTAAACCAGATGCTTAGTTCATTGAACCAAAGAACAAAACACTAAAGAATCATTGACTTGCACCGTGTGTATCCAAATCTCAGGTACTTTAGGAGTGCGCATGGCAACCCATTACATGGTCGTTCTAGAAATTTCACATACTGTGTGTCCCCTTATTTAACATATTGTTTCCAAGATTGACCATAATGCTAAATAACCCGCCTTACCAATATGGCAGTTATGCAGCCACACTCTGTGTCCATCATATTTGCAGTTGCACTTCATAGCATTGTTGGTGAAATCACTTTCTGCTACTTCATAATGAGGGTTAATAACAACCTGCACAAGAAAGTAACCAAAAACAGCATTTGAAAAAACAAAATGTAAGCATACACCACTGCAGTATTTTATAATTTTTGGTATAATCACACAAACATCTGTTCTTGTTATATAACTAGCTTTCTGTTTCGCTCTCCTCATTGAGTCACTAACAGCATAGTGGAATTGTTCAGTACTTGCAGTCTGAAGCCACTGCATCACTTTTATTTGTGTACATCAATAAATGTTTGCCAAATGCAGTCATTTAAGTTCAGTACACTGTAGAAATTGGGGCGCAAATTGCTTAAGTAACAAACTGTGATGCAGTGGGCAGGAGGCTGGGACAACGCCTGCCCATCACAGGACACACTAATGCACACACTCGGACTTCAGAGGTCATACTTAACTGTGACATCTTTGGTATGTGGAAGGAGACCCCCACAGGCCTGGTGGGCTCCTGGATGTAAGCCCTGTGCCTCTAAGGGCTT
Organism: Erpetoichthys calabaricus; assembly: GCF_900747795.2. Lineage (NCBI taxonomy): Eukaryota > Metazoa > Chordata > Cladistia > Polypteriformes > Polypteridae > Erpetoichthys > Erpetoichthys calabaricus. Next base: position 53,752,460 of record NC_041398.2, read on the forward strand.
GTTTATACTTCACGCTCAGAATGCGTACACGCACACATCATGGCTACCACATGTTCATTTGATGTGTCCTCTTAGCACGTCCTCAGAAATTTACGCGATGCGTGCACGAGTTGCAGTACCAGCAAAAAGTCAGGGGCGGTATGATAAACCGTTTTGAGGATCCTCCTGGATCGACGCGCATGCTTCAATGTTAGATGAATGGTTCAATGTGGTGAAGCAAAATGCTGACATACAAATGCATTCGTGATGCTTTATATTCAAGCGTTGCATATTCCCCATCGTAATGACACGATGCATATTAAAAGTCTCAAAACAGCATCAGAATATACAGCAGCGTATTTGAGACAGAAAAAAAAAAATGAAGGACATGGTGAAAAGTTGTATTTTGTGATTAAAGTGGATATTTCGACTTTAATCTCGAAATGTCCACTTTAACCTCATGGTTTATTTTATCATTAAAGTACACCGTCGTAAACGTCATCTTAAAACTGACCCGGTTGTTAATCGCTACGTGCTTCTGGGGATTCCTCCTGAACTGACAGCAGCAATCACCACACAGAACACATTAAATGTGCAGAGAGCTGGAATATCGCACATTTAGAGTCCTTAGATTTATATTTGATATCACTTTCATGATTAAATGCATTAAAGTATGTATGTTACATTTTACAGATAAATCAATAACTTCTTAAATAATGAATACTGATAATTGCACATGTTGTGGCGGCACGGTCTGCCTCGCAGGAAGTCATGTCCCTGGTGTTCCATGCCTTGACTTGGCATGTTTTCCTGGTGGGTTTCCACACTGTGCTCATATTTGGGGATTTAGTGATTCTACAATGACACTAGTGTGTGTGTGTGTGCTTCACCTTGCGATGAGCTGATGCCCCGTCCAGGGATTGTTTCTGTCTCACGCCTGATGCTTGCTGTAATGGGCGCATCTCTGGATTGATGGATTTAATCATTAACACTAGAATTACCAGAGCCTACGAAAAAACTCGTATATCCGGCCCACCTTAAATCGCTTCTTAAAACCTTTCTCACCTCTCCGCCAGCGTCTTTTGTCATCTAAATGTACTGATAAAGACATGCTGCCAGCAGCTGGCTATTCCATCCCCCCAACGACTTAGAACGTAAACAGGCTTTTCCCAGCTAATGCCTTGATTGATTACCTGGGAGTGAAGTGGAGTTTTAGAGTAGAAATAATAAGATTGTTATTTGAAACACACGCATTTCATATGTGTTGCATTTCTACAGTAATCTGTGTAAACACATTGTTAAAACAGAAACGTGTTATATATTCTAGTAGCAATTGACAAAATGTAGGCATAAACTATATAATGTATGAAGCCTGAAGTCCAAATATCAAAGAAACACTTTCACAAAAGGTACAAAAAAAAGCCACCGCCAAAAAAACCCGCCTTAGTGTGAGACATTGACATGACTTAACTATCACTGCTTCCGTGGCGTAACAGTATCAGACGCTGGCTGGGAATCAGAAGGTCATGAGTTCGATCCTGCACAACTCCCATTTGAGAAGTGTTCTTATTTTCACTATTTTAGAATAAAAAGATACATTTGATTTCAGTCTGTAACAGCTGGTGTAATTTATGATATTTGTAAAGGTTAGCTTTATTTTTTTAAAATTCACTTTTCATTGTCTCAGTCGCGTTCAGGATCCATCCCTACCGCCCCCCACCTGACGCTGCTGTTTTTACATAAAGACGCGCTATAGTTCTGCAGTGTATCACGATACATACGACCGCGTGTTTTTTCCCCCCCAATATTGCCAGTCCCCACGTGTTGCTGTATGCTGTTTCTTTTGTACTCCAGGACATGCAGAGGAAAGCATAGTAAAGAGCAGTAACTTCAGCGCTATATGCAATCATCAGTCACTCCCCATCTGACACTGCTGTTTTCACATAAAAACGCGCTAAAGCCCTGCAGTGTACTTGTGACTGCATTGTCGTACCAATGCTTGCGAACTGAAGTGTCTGCATGCACTTTTCGTGGCATTATACGTGTATTTTTTGAGCATGCCCATGTAGCTCAAACACAGGAACATATGTTGATGTAAAAGTATAACAAAACAAGTGCACTTTTATTCAAGACTATAACCGAAGAAAAAAGAAAGCAAGTTACAGTAGGCGGTTGATATGACAGCTTGCATGGTGGAATGCTAAGAACTGCTGATTTCCATTCTGTGCTATATAACTTAACATTTGAATCTGATGATTGCATATAGCGCTGTCTTGTTTAGTGTGCGCAATAACATGCAGGTGGCCAGTTGCTGAGTGCTACAACGCACATTTTAAAAAAAGAAAGAGACAAATATATGTGACGTTTTGAAGAAATCATTTTATGACGCGAATAGTACCAATCAGAAAACATCGTCGAAGTAATGCAATATTATTTGAAAACGAACAGCGTCAGGTTGGGTGTGAAGTTATACTGGCGCTGTTTGAGTCAGATCAGAAGCTGAATAAGCTGAACAAGCTCCTGTTCTGACTCTAAGTAAAAAGCATGAATTAATCAACAGAAATAACCGCGATTGACATTTTAAAGTTAACGATTTACAGTGCATACCAATTTATAAATTTAATGTCCGTTTGAGGAAAAAAAAAACACTTTCTTCAAAGCTGGGAATCGAACTCGCGTCTCTGTGGCAGAGTAAGGCAGTGGTGCTCCAAGTCAGCAAACCATCCTTATAACTTATTTTTTTTCAAGATCCATAACACACAGACAGACAGAGCACTGCGTAATACAGAGACAGACAGGCAGAGATATACAAACAAACAGGGAAGGCACATGTACTGAAAGAAAAAGCACTGAATAAGCTCACCAGCTCTAACATTACCCCTCCCCCCCGATCTGACTCTCTAAGTAACAGCGCAAGTACAGACACAAATCAAGTGCATGTGTGTACTGTATAATATTAACAAAAGAGCAGCTTACTACTGAAAACGGCAAATATAGGAGTGAGTGGGGATCGAAACAGTACTCTTGATCACACTTGGTGATATTGATCGCGGTTATTTCTGTTGATTAATTCATGTTTTTTTACTTAGAGTCAGAACAGGAGCTTGTTCAGCTTTTTCAGCTTCTGATCTGACTCAAACAGCGCTAATATAACTTCACACCCAACCTGACGCTGTTCGTTTTCAAATAATATTGCATTACTTCGACGATGTTTTCTGATTGGTACTATTCGCGTCATAAAATGATTTCTTCAAAACGTCACATATATTTGTCTCTTTCTTTTTTTAAAATGTGTGTTGTAGCACTCAGCAACTGGCCACCTGCATGTTCTTGCGCACACTAAACAAGACAGCGCTATATGCAATCATCAGATTCAAATGTTAAGTTATATAGCACAGAATGGAAATCAGCAGTTCTTAGCATTCCACCATGCAAGCTGTCATATCAACCGCCTACTGTAACTTGCTTTCTTTTTTCTTCGGTTATAGTCTTGAATAAAAGTGCACTTGTTTTGTTATACTTTTACATCAACATATGTTCCTGTGTTTGAGCTACATGGGCATGCTCAAAAAATACACGTATAATGCCACGAAAAGTGTATGCAGACACTTCAGTTCGCAAGCATTGGTACAACAATGCAGTCACAAGTACACTGCAGGGCTTTAGCGCGTCTTTATGTGAAAACAGCATCAGATGGGGAGTGTCTGATGATTGCATATAGCGCTGAAGTTACTGCTCTTTACTATGCTTTCCTCTGCATGTCCTGGAGTACAAAAGAAACAGCATACAGCAACACGTGGGGACTGGCAATATTGGGGGGAAAAAAACACGCGGTCGTATGTATCGTGATACACTGCAGAACTATAGCGCGTCTTTATGTAAAAACAGCAGTGTCAGGTGGGGGGTGGTAGGGATGGATCCTGAACGCGACTGAGACAATGAAAAGTGAATTTTAAAAAAATAAAGCTAACCTTTACAAATATCATAAATTACACCAGCTGTTACAGACTGAAATCAAATGTATCTTTTTATTCTAAAATAGTGAAAATAAGAACACTTCTCAAATGGGAGTTGTGCAGGATCGAACTCATGACCTTCTGATTCCCAGCCAGCGTCTGATACTGTTACGCCACGGAAGCAGTGATAGTTAAGTCATGTCAATGTCTCACACTAAGGCGGGTTTTTTTGGCGGTGGCTTTTTTTTGTACCTTTTGTGAAAGTGTTTCTTTGATATTTGGACTTCAGGCTTCATACATTATATAGTTTATGCCTACATTTTGTCAATTGCTACTAGAATATATAACACGTTTCTGTTTTAACAATGTGTTTACACAGATTACTGTAGAAATGCAACACATATGAAATGCGTGTGTTTCAAATAACAATCTTATTATTTCTACTCTAAAACTCCACTTCACTCCCAGATAATCAATCAAGGCAAGAGCTGGGAAAAGCCTGTTTACGTTCTAAGTCGTTGGGGGGATGGAATAGCCGGCTGCTGGCAGCTTGTCTTTATCAGTACATTTAGATGACAAAAGACGCTGGCGGAGAGGTGAGAAAGGTTTTAAGAAGCGATTTAAGGTGGGCCGGATATACGAGTTTTTTCGTAGGCTCTGGTAATTCTAGTGTTAAACATCCTTTTCAGAGATATTGCTGCAAAGTGTCCTCGGAATTTAATGGATGCTTCAGGCAATTCACAACACAGCAAACCCGTGATGATATCTTGCACTGCCACCTGGTGGATTCTTCCAGATTTACGTAAAGTAAACGCACAAGTATGAACAGTACAACACTTGCGTAGCAGTAGCGTCTGCCAGAGCACGCATCACGTGAAGTATAAACCTGGCCTAAGTGTGTTTTACTAACATCTTCATTATTTGCTATGCTTGTCTGAAAAGTTTATGGGGGAAAAACAATTCCTAAAGTCTCCCTCTTTGTTTTGGTGATGATTAAGATGATAGTACATGCCTGTTCCTGGAATTTCTTTTTCCCAGCGCGAAACAGAATCAAAAGTGACTATAACTGTCTATGTTAATCAATCTATCCACTTCTCTAGGGAAGGGTCATAGGATATGTATATTAATATTGAACTAAATTCATGTTAACTTTAAAAACTCATTGGGGGGAAAAGAAAGTTCAAAAGTGAGCGTAGTGGGCTTAAGTGCATTTTGGAAATTAGCTCTTTAATTGTATTTTTAGATTACTCTCAGTGTTATTTGCATGGCGCTTTTCTTGCACACAACATAAGTGGAGAGTTACAGTACAGTTTAGATTCTCACTGCAACACTTTTTCTGTTTGGCTGTTGAGACAGACATTTTTAATGTGTTTACTGTGCAAGATTCTGTGTAAAGTGGTTTTAAGAACTAATCAGCGTCTTTTAATGTGACAGAGACATCTGCCTGGGGGACAAGAAGAAAGACTGATTGTGTCACCTTGTGTTGGGGTCCTCTTAGGACAAAGACACAGTCAGGAGGTCATTAAGTTCAAAGCCCCACTGTTCCTCTTTTCTGGTCAGATTTGTAGAACATTACAATAATCTGGACAAGAACAGGCCATTCAGCCAACAAAGCTCGTCAGTCCTACCCACTGAATTCTTCTAAAATAACATCAAGTTGAATTTAGAAAGAACCTAAAGTCCTACTGTCTACCTCTCTACTTGGTAGTTTATTCCAAGTGTCTATGGTTCTCAGTGCGGGTGTACAATTTACCCTTAGAAAGTTTCCAACTCTGATCCAACTCCCAAACTCCCCTGTGTTTGTGTATTTTTTCAATATTTTGGCAGAGTGGACTAACCTTAGTAATTAAACTTTGAATATATAAGGAATGTTTTACTTTTTAGGGAAAGCTTTTTGCCTGAATGGGTAGTGTAGCTCACAGTTGGGCTTTCTTTGTTTTAGCAGGCTATTGTCATGACAGGGTGGTCTAAAAATGGTGAGTTTAACTGATTTTGGGTTGTCGTTCTTCTTGATTCTGTCTTATCGTTTGAACAGTATTTTCTCCTTACCTGTAGAATATAGTTTCCTGGTTTCACATCACTAATATCAATCCACTGGCAGTCAATATCATGGCGGTATAAGTCCCAGCAGCCAACAGTGATGCCCTGTTCCCCAAAGTTTGCACACTCGTACCTCTTAGCAATGCCTGCACAATAAACAAACACAAAATTTTGTAAAACATTATTAGGCCAAACTGTGAGAATAAAATTTCTATTTTCCATACCACCATTTTCTGTTATAGTGTCAAGACAGTGCTAGCAGCACAAGAGACAAAGCAGGAACAAAACTTGGACAAGATGGAGGTCCATCGCAGAGACCACTCTCACACACAGCTAGATACACCAGGTCAGTTTAGTGTCCATCTCAAGGTAGTCTAAGATGCATGTCCTGGAAATGTTGGAAAAGCTGGACATGGAAGTGAGTATGATGTGCACACACCGCAGTAAACAACTTATTTGACATGTTGATGCTGGAGAATAAAGTAAAGCCTTGTCAAATCGTGACACTGTAGTGTGTCTGGCTATAACTCGTCTCGATTGAAAAATGTGGAGATGGAGTTAGAAAAGGGTGTTGGCTGTCTTAGTTTAAATGACCGCAACAGACTGTTACATATACAATGAAATAACTGGGTACACAGATTCTTTTCAGGTGATTCTATACAAGTAGTCGAGCCAAGACTGGATCATGTAATCAGTCACTTGTAGTCGGTACCATCTCATGAACAGCCAAATGAAAAGCCTTATTGTGAAACTTCTTTTGTTTACCAGTCCATTCATCTATTGTCACTATGTTAAGGTCCTGGTATTGGAAAAGCTACATTGCCCAAATGTTGGGGGAGCATCATTGAGATGGTCAACTCGGTAGCTCCTGGAAAACAACGTTATGGAAAAAGCCAACAACAGGTGAAAAGGAAGTTCAAGTAGGCCATGATGGACTTGTTCAGCAAAAGTGTTAACTTTCACTTCTTTTTTTTTTTTATCTGTCGGTCTAAAGTGCAGTCTTGTTAATATTGTTTATTCCAAGGTGTGTTATCATTTTAAGATCTTCACTAAGCTTTTTTTAATGAAAATACTCTCCGAGCAATGATGTTAAAGTGTGCTTTCACTGAGGGTTCAGCACTGGGGCCTCTCCTGTTTATGTTGTATATACAAGTGAATATCTGACATCTTGTGGACAAGTCATTAAGAAGACTAACAGAGTGGCAGCAGATGTAGCCCAATGCGTGCAGTAGAGTGCAAGTCAAATTTATAGGTAGGCTATTGAATTCGCTTGGGTCATTGGGAATAATGTGTTTAGTTTTGACTTTAATGTGACAAAAAAAGGCAACAGTCCAGAGAAGAGTGACAGTGTGGTCTCCAGGACCACGGGCAGTGATTCAAAAAGAAAACACAAGTTGATTTTTTCCTGTTTAAAGGAGTACTCCACTCAAAAATGACTTGTGCCATGGAGTTTGTAGTGATGACTAAGAAAATGAACGGGACCCAATGGTGACCAACACTAGACAACAGCAAACACAATCCACAGCCCCCTCATTCACTGGTCAAGAGGTTGATCTTCAAGTCAAAAGCAAAATCCCATGCAAAGGGGCTTAGCGCTTGTGGACTACTTTCATTTTCCAGTATTTACACATTTGTTTTTTAACACAAATCACATTTGTTTTGCATGTGACTAGATGACTTGATGTGTGGATTATGAAGCATAATGGTGTAATGATATTGTTTTGCTGTTGTCCAGCATTGCCTTCCATTCTGTAAGAAGCTTTATGTCCTTTCTCCATGAAGGCACAAGATTGAACATTCTGCTCAGTTTTCAATATTTACTACATCTGCACTGTGTGTTCTTGATGCATTGGTAATGTGGTTGATCCTCTGACATAACAGCATAAATCTGCACATCTAAGTGCTCTTGTGGAAAGAGGATTTGGGAACTCCTGTTACAGCCGCTGAGGGGTCCACCCAGGTTTGTTAAAACCTTGAAAATGATTTTTTCAATTGTTTACAAAGGACATCAACAAACTGTCCACGACGGCTGTGTTTTCCATCCTTAGATAGTAAAGTATGCAGCATGCCTATAGTGCCATTTCTGGCCTTTCTATGCATGTGTCGTGTGATTGAGCCCTAAATCTGAGTTGGCCAGTGTGTTGTTCTACTGCAATTCTTTTAGAAATTCTCAACTCTTTCCATAGGCAAAGCACATGTCGGCACTACCAGGTTCAAACCCCTCACTAAAGCTATTGTGACGTACTGCCCATCTTGATTGTGTCCTGTCTCTTAATAACTGTAAAGTAATACCCAAAACACAATTTGCAAGGCTTACCATTTATAAATGACACTTCTACTAGATTTTACATTTTAGTGTCATTTTGCTTTACACCCAGGAAAGCATGTAGAATGTAGAAATGAGTTGGTAGTTGTTGGCCACACCGTGTCATGCTGTATCACCACAGAACGGGTCCATTCAGACACAAACCCACCTTCCTGACACTCCGTGTCTTCGAGGCAGAAACTAGCCTTGTGCCCTTCTGCCACTTTGGTACCATTCAGAGACAGTAAATCGTAGTAAGTGAAGATGTCCATGCTGTGGTAATGCCTAAAAAAGCACAAACAGGAAGCCCACATATGAGAATGCTCTTGGCTGGTTGTCCTCAAAACACACAAGATACACAAGGAATAAACAGAAAAGGCTACTCTGTTTAAAGAATATTTTTAGGCAGTGTTCCTGGGAAATTTCACATCCTTCAATTATAGTCTTTGATTATACAGCACTGAACTTAGCTGATGATTTATTTCCAGGACTTAATGGTGAAGCCCTTAGGTGTTTTAACATGCCACAAATGATTCAGCACTATATCTTTAAAATATATGATCTAGAAAAAGCATTAACAGCAAAAATCATAAAGCCTATAGGACAAAAAAAAAAAAACTAAAAATAATATCAATGAAAATACCTGCCAGTTAGGGGGAATACATTATAATAATTAGAAAATCCTAACAAAATTGCACTGTAAAATGAAAGAGGTGCTAGCTAAGCAAAATGCATTCCTTGCCCACAGATGACGTACTGCAAACATGAACAGCACTGCATACATTTCTAGAACAAACATTGAGGTCTTTGGGTTTGGATGTCAAGGAGTGTGCAGACGGCCAGCTGGCCCAGTGTCTGTTGACTCTCAGTTAGAGCTGACCATGGGCAGAGAGCTTTATTTCTTCCAGTGATGCTGCTGACTTGAGTTATTCTCTTCCTCTCCTCCATTGTCAACTGGCCGTAGTTTAATCATGTTAACAGACACACATTGTTGGGTTATGTTTTGAATTTTGCTTTTTAAAATGTTAAAATGAAGAAAGAGCTTCATAGGAAACATATCACTGTCAGGCTTCACCATCTTAAAACAAGTCGTCCGAGATTCTACTGATTAGGAGTCTCGCTCGTCCCTTAACGTGTTTGGTAGGACAATCGAAATGTTGTAAGGAATTACTTATAAAGGAGCAATGCCAGACTCAAAGTCACAATGAAATATGCTTCAGTCAGAAAACCTTTTTATAAGGCATCACTGTATTACAAGAACAAGTCAGATTTAAATTTACAATAAAACTATAGTCAAAGAAATGAACTCTGACAAAATTTTGATTCCTTTAATTGTCTCAAGCACCAAGTCTTCACTTAATGGGGTCTGTGCTTGGACACTTGATAACGTGTGCTGCGCCTTCTTTACCAAAATCAGTCTGAAATCGCAGTGTCTTGGTATGTGCTGTGTCCACACGCACAGGAAATGTCAACTAGGGCAGAATGATACAAATTTAATACTACACGTTGAGTATCCCTAACACGAAATGCCTGGGACCAACAGTATTTGGGATATTTTTGGATTTCGGAATGTTTGCCTACACATAATGCAATATCTTAAGCAGCAAAATGACGACTCGCACGCATAGTAATTCATATCACCGAGGTGTCATTAAACTTTGTGTTGACTTGACAAATACATTGCACCTCAAAAGTGATGAATATGATGCTCTGACTGCATTTTAATTCTCTTTTAAGAGGGTCCATGGCTGTGTATTTGTACTGAACAGCTTTCTTGGTTTTTCATTAGTTTATATTGGTTCCCTGTTGTCACTTTTCAGGACTTGCTGACAGATCATGAATACAATATCTCAGCCAACCTTCACTCCATCATGCCCGCTGTACTGGAAGACATTACATCAGTTTTCGCATGGTTTGGATGTACATACATAAAACATAACACGTTTCTGGCAACATAAAATGGTAGTCTGCAGCACTGTCTGACTCTCCTAATGTAATCAAATTACTTTATTGCACTCGTATTGCAACAATAATAATGCCAACCATGAGCAGTGATGCCCCCATTAATGTGCACGTCAGCTGCAATTTTAATGGTGCAATGAAGAACTTTTGAACTGCTGCACAGATGTTATGATGATGCTTCACAGGGACCAAAACTCATCAACTGTGTTTCATTGCTTAGTGGTGCTCCATGCTTATATTGGCACCCACTCCCACCAATCATCAACTGTGTGTTGTTTCCTCATGGTGCTCAATGCTTCAACCGGGGAGCCCCCAACCCCACCTCCATCCCGATCTGAAAGAATGAATTCATTTTGAATCTGCACAGATGTTATTTACATCCACTTTTTGGCATATGTATATTTTCACGCTCAAATCCAAGTAAGGTTTTCTAAAGGAGAACCCTGGGGTGGAATTTTCCAATTATGGCGTCCTGTCAGTGCTTTAAAAGCTTTGAGTGTTCCAATCCAAAATGTCAAAATCCAATTTGTACTGCATTCTAGAACATGTCCAGCTGCACTTGAAGGCTGTTTAAAACTGTATTTAGAATTCACATGTAGATGTAAAACAGGTCAGGTCATGTCAGGCTGAGGAGCATGCACTGGTACAGCGGGTTGCTGCACCCAGCACATGCTGAAACGGCTTGGGATCCTGGCTGACAACCTTCCAGACAAACAAGCGGTCCAATGTCACCACCTGGAAATGACCCTCTTATCTGCTGCAGTCAGGTGTTACGTGGGCATCCCCTTGGCCTGGTCCAGCCACTCGGGTCCTCAACAGTGAGGATCCTGCAAGCTTGATGACCTTCTGGGAGTCGTGCCACATGGCCGTAGTGCCATAACTGACGCACCATCACAAAACAGGTAATGTGCCTCATTCAGGACTCCATGAGCAACTGCTCATTTGACACAAAGTCAAACCAACAATACCTAAGAGACACAGTACTGAAGTAGTCCATTTTTCATCTCAGGTCACTGGATAGTGTCCATGTCTCACAACCATGTAGCAAAACCGGAAGCACCAGGACTCTAAAGACTTGGGCCTTCGTCCTTTTGCAGAGATATCAGGAGCGCCACAAGTGAGAAACTTGATGTGAAACTGGTCCTCGTATGTTGGCACTAGTGCTCACTTAAACTCCCAGGGTATCATAGGATATATATACATAATTACATACTTTGGTTCATTGATATGAAACTATCAGTATTTGAGAACTGAGGGTTATTTAACATATATGAGGGTTTAATGATTTATTGTGAAAACAGCATATTAATCACCTACATACAATATATCTGACGACAAACATTGTCGCCCCAAGAATTTCAAATACTTGTTTATCATACATATGCAGAATTCTAAGCATAAAACATTCTAGTGTCGGTTATTGTTTGACCGCTCCTACAAACATAAGGGCTCATCTCTGTGGGAATCGTGGATGTTGGGCGACATGTGTGTCAAGTATCGTGACTCCTTCTCTTACTGAAGAGACTGCCGAGATATTAGAAATTATATCAAGGTATTCAAAATAGTGGTAAGTTTTACTCTGGGGATATGACTTAAACTTTACATCTAATGAAAAGGAATTATACATTTCAATATATTATAGAATGGAAAACAAGTAGTACTCTGTGACTCAAATATTTTGATAATATGATGTTGGGGATTGCAATCAGCATGTGGGGAGTTTTAGTACACACAATTACTACTGAAATGTGCCATTTTGTATCTAAAGCATATTTTAAGGTGTCTTAACAAATGTGCTCTGACAGTTTGCAGAACAAGACCTGATTTGGCACCATTCATGTCACCATGAGAAAAAGACTAAGTGCTGCCCAGTGAGACTGGTGGGCTTCTACTTTAGCTTGCACAAAGGAACATTTCATCTAGACAGTGAAAGTTAATGAAGTGATCCTGTTTAATGACTGGAATTCACTACCAGCAGCATTTATTAAGTGGTAAATATGGGCACCCTGCACATTTCTAGTTTTCAGTCCTTTCATTACCAGTTTGAAATGTCTACTTGTAGATGTATCTTGTTAGTGCCATGCTCTCAATTAAGGCTGAAATCATATGAGCTCTGCCATCCCATTGGTAAAATTCAAGTAGATGATGGAACCTAAAAATGCTGTCTAACACTTTGAGCAAAAATAAACAGTATTTTGATTAAAACATTTTGCACTACTATGCTTGTGGAATGTTGTGAAAAGCTTCTGTGTTGAAAAGAAACATTTTACAAACATAAAATTGTAAAAATGATTAGTGTGGACTTAATGCATTAGCCAGCAATCCAAAAGAACTATAAACTGGTGCATTCACAGGGTTAGTTTTCACAATGCTTTCCACAGCACATTTCAATCAGTTATTTGTTTGTATATTAATAGCCGAGTATTAGTTACCATACAGAAGGTAAGGAACCATCCAAAACTCCACTTTGTTGTTACAGAACCATTTCACATACCATACAATGTTACGATCTGAGTGAAGAAGTTCCGTGACATGCTGGATACCACAAGTGAGGGATGGGACGACTGAAATTTTACATTACCTTTACCGCCGGAATTTTGAATTTTTCAGTTGTACCTTATAAATGGCTGCAAGTAAAAACATGATGTGTACAGCCATGGTGCAAATAAAGGATACACCATGACTTGCAGGAAGAAACCTGATTTATCCCAGACAAAGGGCCTTTCATGTAACTTACCAGCAGTGAATACTTTACTAAAGAACTCTTGTAAGGGCGATACCAGTCCAACTAAGAATGTCAACAGCTGACACAGAAATTTTAAAAGGGACATTTCTTTACACTCCTAAAAGTACAAAGTAGTTTTTTGCAAATCTGACAAAAGATACATAGGGAAGGATTTAAATTTCCAGTTTTCCCCAAGGCATTGTTCATTGTCTAAATAACTTAATTATCAGAGCCTTTAATTTTGACAAAGATCAGTACTGTTCTTATAATTAATGTTTCTTTGCTAACATCTTTACTGAAAGTGGCAACTACCTCAGTGGCTAAATTTGTTTATAAAATTTTATATTATTGACAGTGTCTACATTACTTCATCTTGTTCTGATCAGATGCCCCATTCTCACAAAGAAATTGGAAAAAAAAAAAGAATTTAAATTAAAAACACAGAGATAATAAAATATCCAAAAGGTAAGCAAAAATGTCACAAACAGATGACTGGCAGATTTAAAAAATGTATCATTCCTTTAAAAGTGAACTTAATTTTAACAAATTGTAAAATAAATATTAACTGAAGGTTCGTGGGCTACGATTCTTTAAGCTGAGCCAGACCACACAGCATACTAGAAGTGTCGCACAGTTTATTATGACAGATTAGCTACAATAGGGCTGTTGAAAGATTTGGGATTGTTGCAATTCTAAGATTGTGTCATAAATATCCAAACATTTTATCTCAACTGGGCCTAAACAGGGTACATTTAGGAGAAAATGTCATCCAGTAAAGCAGGGGCTTTAAGGCGCTTATCACAAGGATACTTTCATTTATTATCTGAACATCTGCCTGAAAGTCCCTTCTCCCAGTTCTGTCTTAAAATACCTACAGGTGTTAAAAAAAAAAAACTGGTATGAAAAATTTGACAGTATAATTTGAACCAGATTAGAAGAGTTAACAAGGTGTCTTCTAGTGAAATCTCTAAATTGCGTGCAGTGGAATCAATGTTTTCCGAGATGACTATATTTGCGGTAGAAGAATATTCAAAGGATACAAATACACAGTCAATACACATGCCTCTGAGGATAACAATACAAGTGTCGTTTATATGGTAGTTAAATGCTGTGTACTGCAATGGTGTATATATATTGTCATGTCTCGTCTCGGAGATTGTTTCCCCCACCAAACTATGCGACTCTTCAATTCCACCCAGGGGGGTAAACGTTAACATTTAACATTATACAAAGTTATTGTCTGGTTTTCACCTGCATTATTATCAATCTTTAATTTAATATTATTTATTGTATCAGTATGCTGCTGCTGGAGAATGTGAATTTCCCATTGGGATTAATAAAGTATCTAGCTATCTATCTATCTATCTATCTCTCTATCTATCTATCTATCTCTCTATCTATCTATCTCTCTATCTATCTATTTTCAGGTCTGCACACTAATTACCAATAAGTAGCAATCACTTTAGATAGATAGATAAAGTGTATGGTTTCCTTGCTGTGGCCAGCTAAGCAGGCACAGTTTCATTTCGAAATGAACATTCGTAGGCCAGTAGTAGAACTGACCGGAATGATATGCCTTGCTGTGTTTCAACTGTTTGAAGCATTTATTTTTAAATTATTTTTTGTTATTTTTCAACTACAGTTAAAATACTGTTAATATTTTAAAAAGACAACATTTTTCTTAGAAATTCATTTTAAAAAATGCAAATCTGAGATGAAGATGTGACCAGTTTGTGAAGTCTTATTAAACACATTCCACCATTTTGGCTAAAGTTAAATCAAGGATTTGAGATCAGCATACATCTAAGATTCTTATGTATGTAATCTGCTGGGAGACAGTTTAAGAGATGTCATCAAATTTAAGCCTACTTGCTCAGGCAAAAGTTTATTAGCAAACTGTCAATGATCTCCAGATTTGCAACTAAACTATGAAATCATCCTCCTTACTCGTTTAAAGAATGCAGCCATGCAGTGGCACAACACAACTCCAACAAGTCTACGAGTAGCCTACACCACTGTACAATCTCGTTATGTCAAATATTGGTCATTTATCGTACAAAACATGTAAAGCACGTGGACACACATATCTATCTAGCATGAGTGACATAAAAATGCAGAGTGCACAATGCAAAGCTTTGGATGAAATTCTAAGAGCGTCCCGCTTTCATTTCCTGTGATCTGGTAGACTTGGTGCATCTGCTGTGCATAATATAACATTTACTCTTTACACATTGCCTTTTGTATACTCCATATATTATCTGTAGTACATACACCACTAAATGTTTGAATCAACAGTGATGTTATTCTGTTCTGAATATTGTTAGTTATTTTTCATGACTCTGTTCTTGTTCCTCATGCACCATCATACTGCACACTTTATTAGGACACATTGACAGCAATGAATGAGTTCAGGACAAAAGACGTGCTTTAAAAAGGCATGCTGATGAGTTACATGGAGGCCAGTGGGATACAAACGGTTAGCACACAGAAACAAATCATGATGGACCCTTCATTTACCTATGGCATTCGTGCCACACCCAGGAGTGCCGGCCTAACTTGGGGCGGAAGTCAGCCCGGCCTATGTTGTGAATCTGCCCAGAGAAGCGTAGCAGGCGACGATGGCCATATGGCCAGTTGGCCTTAGCAGCAGAACTGGAAAGGCAGTTTTCTTCAGCTGCGCAGTACAACATGTGCAGTGGTCGGTCCTCGATGTAGGCAGTCTGCTGCACCAGGGGAGCATTTAAGATGAGATCAGAGGCAGCTGATGAGGAGCAAAAAAAAAAGAAAAAGAAAAGGCATCAAGTCAGTTTAACGCGGAATAGACCAAAAGATAAAAATGCCACGTCAGTCATGTTGCCAATTCATCTTTGGTTTCTTGCAGCATTAGTAAAATTCTGTCTGACTCTTATATTTTGAAATCGTTAAACATGGACCTTAATTTTAAATTCCAAGTGAGGAGTTCACTTTTTTCATTTGTTTTTGGAAAAACTGTGGGAAATGAATTTGATGAATTTACTATTTTCTATTCATTTTTGATTATTTTTCCTTGTTTATCAGAGACTTTTGACTGTTTTTATACTAGAGTAATACTTGATTTTTGTTTTCTGTCAAAGTTTCAAAATAATTTTGACCTTTAGGTGCAGCTTCTGCAATTCCTCTTGGCTTGTACTTTTTTACTTTTTGTAAGTGATGGTGACCACTCTTTATTGAACCATTACTAATCAGTGGAGACTACTTCATTTGTGTGTGTCGAGTGTATCTTACTGGAATATATTTTCTTTGTGTTGAAATCAGGATTTCCCTTTATGAGTCTTTTGTTTTCTTGTTCTATATTCTCTTGTGTTCTCCATACTTTACAAGAGAGTGAGCTTTTTTGGCAAATTAGATGCCTTTATTTTGTTGAGTAGTTCGTTTAGCTTTACTTGTGTATTTGCAAAGACGATTTCAAACTTAACCATAATGTCATTGATCTCACAAAGAAGATTAACCATAGTTTCTCTTACTTTCCTGAAGGATGTGCCACTTCTTCCAATTATTATCAATTTACCATGATTGACTCATTTCAATAATGTCATAATTTAATGTCAATATTAGAGCATTAGAACAATCTGGGCAAGAACAGGCCATTCAGCCCAGCAAACCTTGCCAGCACTATCCACTTAATTATTCTACCAAAAACACCATATACAGTAATCCCTCGCTATGTCATGCTTCGACTTTCGCGGCTTCACTCTATCGCGGATTTTATATGTACGCATATCTAAATATATAACGCGGATTTTTCGCTGCTTCGCGGGATTCTGCAGACAATGGGTCTTTTTACTTCTGGTACATGCTTCCTCAGTTGGTTTGCCCAGTTGATTTCATACAAGGGACGCTATTGGCGGATGGCTGAGAAGCTACCCAATCAGAGCACGCAGTTAAGTTCCTCTGTGCTGATTGGCTCAGCGACGGAGCACAGAATTCAATTCCGCTGCGTTAACCAGGAAGTCTCGTCTCGCTCATTCAGGATCAACGTGCTCCTGCTACTGCTTCAGGGGCCATGCCCAAGAACCAACGGAAGATGCTAACGATTTCTGAAAAGGTAAAAGTTTTGGATATGTTGAAGGAAGGGAACAGCTACACCGCTGCAGGACGCCACTAAGGAATCAATGAGTCCACGATTCTTTTTTATTTAAATAGGAGGAAAAGAATATAAGATCTATGGCCGCAGTGTCCTTTAACCAGGGCGCAAAACGAGTTGTAAGTGGATGTAATAAGGCGGTAGTCCAGATAGACTCTGCTTTAGGGATCTGGATTGAAGACTGCCAGAAGAAGAACAACTGCGGTGCTACACAGTCGCCTGAAGAGGCTGCTTTAGAAGAGCTGTAACGCTCTCCTTTGTTGTGCAGTAAAATTAAACTCCTCGTTATCGGACAAGTCGCCGTGTCATTATTGTTGAGTAACATAATTAATTTTCTACGTACAGTACTTATTACATGTACATAGTTTAGTATCACTGTACACACATTTTTCTGTATACAATTTTTCCTGCATTGTACGTATTTATTGCTGGTGGCCTGCCTGTTGTAATGGCTGTAACATATGTGATATCGGAGACGCTCGATATGTTTAAAATAATATTTAGGTTTTACTGTATATAAACAGTGTGTTTACATACATAATTTCAATTAGTCTAATATCTAAGAGAATACAAAGGGTTTATGCTGTATAATTGTGCGGGAAATGTTTATAAGAGTGTGGGTGAGTTTATAAGGGCTTAAAATATATAAAAATAACCATATGAACATATGGTTTTTACTTCGCAGATTTTCACCTTTCGCAGGGGGTTCTGGAATGCAATCCCTGCGATCGAGGAGGGATTACTGTATAGTTTTGAATGTTTCTACAGTCTTACTGTCTATCACACTACTTGGTTGCTTATTCAAAGTATCTATGGTTCTCTGTGTAAAGAAAAACTTCCTAATGTTTATGTGAAATTTACCCTTAACATGTTTCCAACTGTGTCCCATTGTTCTTGATGAATTCAGTCTTGATTCACTCTACCAGTTCCCTTCATAAATTTAAACACTTCAATCATGTGTCCTCTTAATCATCTTTTGCTTAAACTGTATAGGCTCAGCCCTTTTAATCTTTCTTTATAATTCATCCCCTGTAGCCCTGAAATGAGCCTAGTGACTCTTCTCTGGACCTTTTCTAGTCCTGCTATGACCTTTTTGTAGTTGGTGACCTCATCAGCGGATTATAAATATTGAGCAGAACCTCCTTGGACTTGTACTCCACACATCGTGCTATATAACTTAACATTCTG
This sequence comes from Erpetoichthys calabaricus, assembly GCF_900747795.2. Classification (NCBI taxonomy): domain Eukaryota; kingdom Metazoa; phylum Chordata; class Cladistia; order Polypteriformes; family Polypteridae; genus Erpetoichthys; species Erpetoichthys calabaricus. The sequence continues at coordinate 53,770,738 of NC_041398.2, forward strand.
TTTACCTTCTTAATGGCTTCTGAGCACTGTCTAGAAGTTGATAGCATAGAGTGTGCTACGATTCCTAAATTCTTCTCATAAGGTGTACTCTTGATTTTCAGACATCCCATTGTGTATTCAAACCTAACATTTTTACTTCCTACATTTAATACTTTACATTTACTGACAATAAACTTCATCTGTCACAAATCTGCCCAATGCTGTATGCTGGCCAAGTCCCTTTGTAATGATTTAATGGATTCTAGATTATCTGCCAATCCACCTATCTTGGTATCATCTGCAAACTTAACAAGCTTGTTATTTATATTCCAATCCAAATCATTTATATACTGTATATTATATATAAATATATAAAAAAGTAGCAGAAACCCTAGTACTGACTACTGTGGAACACCACTCTTAACATCAGCCAATTCTGATAAGGTTCCTCGCTGTTCATTCCTGTACCTGAGACAATTCTGCACCCATCTAAAATCATCACCCTGAGCTCCCAGTTCTTCTAGTTTGATGCCCAACTTCTCATGTGGCACCTTATCAAATGCTTTCTGAAAGTCAAGATAAATAATTTCATATGCTCCACCTTTATCGTTCCCTTTTGTTGCCTCCTCATAGAATTCCAGCATGTTAGTAAAACATGACCTCCCTCTTCTGAACCCTTGCTGACTGTTTAGTAAAACTCCTGTTCTTGCCATGTGCTGCTCAATCTTATCCTTGTTTATTCCTCCCATTAATTTTCCTGTGATGCACATTAAGCTTACAGGCCTATAGTTGCTTGTATCTGCCTGGTCACCCTTTTTATACAATGAGATAATACGTGCCATTTTCCAGTCCTTCGAAATCTCCCCAGCGTGCAGTGACTTCCTAAAAATATGTGTCAAGGGTTTATATATTTACTCGCTAACCTCCTTAAGACCTCGAGGGTAATATTATGTGGTCCTGGTGATTTGTTTGATTTCAGCCTATTTAATCTGAGTAGCACTTCTCCCTCTACAATTTCCAAATCAATAAGTACCTTTTTAGTAGACCTGTTTACTGTTGGGAGGTAATCTACTTCTTCACTTGTGAAGACCTCAGAAAAATGCTTATTTAGAAAATCTAGTATTCATTGTCTGTATTAATTCCCCTTTACCCTTTGAGTTCTTGTATGTAACTAATTTATTTTGTTTCTTACACCCTCTTGCATTTATGATTTTTTTTTTTTTTTTTTGATCCAAACACTTACTTTCAGAGCAAATGACCCCTGCAGCAAATCGACTGCCGGTCCTTTTGCAGTTAACATTGTTTCCATGGTGTTGACAAAGACTTAGAGACATTTCATTCCCTGTACACTTAACTCCACTTAGCACCATTTCTGTAGTGTTACTTGAATCCCAGTACCAGGTTTCCTTGGCGAAAAAAACAAACATATCTTAGAAAGTAAAAAAAAATAGTTAATGGATACACACATTGCTGTCACAGTTTTCAGCTGCTTAATCAAAGGAAGCAAAAGCTGTGTATAATGAGGAAATGGTCTAGGGCCTCATGTATAACATAGTGTGTAGAATTCACACAAAAACATGGTGTATGGACAAAACTGGAAATGTGCGTACACACAAAAAAATCCAGATGCATAAAACTCAGCATACGACATGTTCCACGCACTTCACCTTTATAAATACCAAAGAACATGAAATTTAACGCAAGTGCACAAATCTATAGCCCCACTCTGATTCCTCCCAGAATTTCACATATTTGTATATGCAAATCAGTATTATTAATATTGATATAATATTATATATATTATTGATATTATATTATCAATATTGCCCCTTTCCTTTAGTGTTTTGTTAAAAGACAATGGTAAAAGCATGTATAAAAAGAAGAATTTCAGTGAATGCAAAGTGGAGGCAAGGAAAAAGGTACTATTTGCTGGCTTAAGCAGTGATATAAGCTACAAAAGGTAGAGCTTGATACAGAGTTATGGAGACACTCGAAAGTTCAAGTTAAGAAAATCGCACAGTGCCCAAAATAAAAAAGTGGTCAGATATCAAAGTTGACATAAAAAGATGAGTTGCAGCCCACTGTCTGTTTATTCTGTCTCAGACAATATTACAAACGCTGACCATCGTACCGAGGACATGAATCCATGTGGTGATGGTGTTGCTATGCTCAGCACATCTTTGGGTGCTGGCTGCACACACACACCTCTGCCTCGGAAACCACTGAGTGAATATCTGGCTGTGTGCTGATGAACACTGTTCTGGTGACACAAAATGCAATAGTGGCTGCTGTAAGAGATGTGGCCAACGAACTAAGGAATATAAGGGCTGAACTATGTAATATTGACCACAATTTAAATAAATTGGTAAAAAAATTAAATGCTGCATCTGATTACCTGTTTTTGCATTCTGCTAATTACATGCAAATGAAGTTGTAACGCTTGCTGATTTGGCTGATCTTTTGGTAGGTCAGGGTCAGGTTCATCATACTGCATCCTTTCAGTTAGCCACGATTGTGTGCCACATTATGCAGCAAACTACATGCGTGCACAATGTAACAGACTTTCTGTGGACTATAGAGCAGCACATTAATGGAGTGGAAATGCTTTCTAATTACATAAGCAAATTCATTCTCCGAAGCCTCCTTTATAGTGTAATGTCAACAATGACTGCCACAACAGATAGATTCTCTGCTGTTTACATGGCTCTTTGAGGTGACTCACTATCTTTAAAAGGACTGCTTGCCTTTTACCACACCAATTGGAAAAAGCACCTGTGACAGTGCAGAGCTGACATTTTTATAGGCTCTCTTGCTATATATGATGCAATGCCAGCTCATTCTTTTGGTGTTTCATCCCTGGCTGATGTAACTTGTTCAGCTCCATTGCAATAGCCATGTGCGTGTACATTTGGAAAAATGGATGCTGCTGCGAATTATTCTTTGATGTTTGACAATTCAACCAAAGTGTAAAAGTGAAATCTAAGATACTGTATCTGGATGAAAAGCGGATAATACCATCCTATACAGCTGGGATGGTGCGACTCAGTGATGTTTATGAAATACCCGATAGGTCAGCAAGTTCACGTTGAAAAGCCCCCATGGATGAAAAACCGAGAGTGGACAGAACTTGCAAAGGAGCAGGTAGAGCACAATTCCCCAAAGTCTGCCTTTGTAAAGACGGTGCCAGTTCAGCACACAACTCCAAGAGGATGGCTCATAGAAATCGAAATCGAAGCCAGTCACTATCATCTATAAATATGCGCTCTCTTCTAATTCTTCCATTTGCAATGTCTTCTAACAACGCAAAGAGTAGCTTATTATATTGCTACAGAATGATCACAATCACATGAATTAAATGTGTAAATGATATGCAGTTCATTTCAGTGTATTTGATAAATCCCACGTCATGGATGCAAGTATGAAGAAGAAGGGAAAAGAAACAGAAGCAGTAGTACTGCTTTAACACTGGGTGCCACCAGTTTGCAAAACCAAGCAGAAATGTGCATACGCACAGTGTGAGGCTGCTGTGAAAATGTGCGTGGCTTTAGTTTAGTTTTGATACATCTCGAAGTGTGCGTGGAAACAGTTGTACCCAACATTTTTATACATGAGGCCCTGGATGATTATAACAGATTGGTAGATATTATTGCTTATTAAGCAAGATTTTTTGTTCAGTTCCTTGCATTTATTTTTACTTTTACACTGTACTGCAGTAAACACATCAAATTTCCTCACAATAATGAAGCTCACCCACATCGTAAAACTGCCAATTCCATCACAGCTCACAGAAAAGACTAGGTGTAATTTTTTAAACCCAAATTACAAAATGCAGCTTGGGGAATTCAAAGAGTAAATGAATGAATGCAATTTATGTAGCAATACACTCATTTGATGTTCATATTTCAATGTCAGAGATTGGATGCCATCAAAGTGTGTTTGAATATTCTTCACAGTGAATGTGAAAATAAAAAACAAAAGCAAGATGTGTGTAGAGCAGTTTAAATAAAGTAATTGTTACAGTGTATGCTGAAATTGATTATCCAGATGTGGGATTACTGTCACACCAAAATCTATTCGGCCATCCATTTTCTGAACAATTACAGGTTGCTGGGAGCTACAGCTTTTCTGGCAGTATCTGGAGCAGGGTGTAATCAAACAGCAAATCCACTAATGGGAACATGGTCACTGTATGTAAGCAGAAGGCAAGCTGAGTGTGCGTTTGAAGCTACAATATTCTACAAAAGTTCTGGCTTTGATAAATTACTACTGCCTTACTGAGAAGATATAAATTTTCTCCAAGTCTTTTAAAATTTCTTTATCTTTGTAAAATATGCTTAACCTATGAACAAATTTTTCCATGTGTGTCTGCCTGACTATGGGCTAAAGTCAGATTCTGCTATCTTATGTATGATCTTTAAGAAAGTGTGTCTATCATTAGCTACTGTATATTATAAACCCTTAGGTGTTAAAATCTTTGAGCTTCCCAAAGCACTTTCCTTCTTTACTTACTGTTATAGCATGCAGGGAGTAGCCGAGTCCTAGTTGGCGGCACACTACCATTGCCTCTTTAGTTGTCCACCCATCACTGCAAATAGTTCCCCACTTCGTACCCCTCTTTATCTCCACTTTGCCTTCATACGTAGTCCGTCCTCCAATAATCCGAATCTGTTGAAAAGCCCTGTGGGATGTCAGCTGGCAAGCATCCTTCTCGGTTATTCTACTTATTCACCTTTGGGGCAGGGAAAACCTGTGAGTCTGCCCAAAGCAGATGATGCACTATTTGTATTGCAGTCACTGCATTTCTGATAGATGTGAGCCAGTTTAATCACTTGCCACAAAAAGTGTTAAATACAGACCTTCATATACTTCTAACACACTTCATGATATTTAATATTCACCTTAATAAAAAGTGTTGTGTCTGTATTTCCATCTGGTTGCTATGTCTTAGACATTCTAACAGATGGAGCACAAGAAACATTTTTTGTAATAAAATGCATTGCATTTGTCATTCCATTAGATGGTGCATCACAGACATTAACACTGCTTTTGCAAATCACATATGGAATAACATATAACAGAGACATGTACACTGCAAACTGTAACACTGAGGTCTACGTTGATTCCTTAGATCTCAACCCATTTTAGACGGGTAGCACAGATACTTCCATTAACGAGATTTCTCTTCTGTTTTGCAGATTATAATCTATAATTTATAATTATAATAATATTATTTTATTATTATTTATACTGTAATTATAAATTCAAATAGTTTTTCTATTAATAAATAATTTGTAACATATACTGTATTAGTATTATTAATCTTCCATATAATGAGTGTTGTGTGCAGTACTACATACACAGAGGCAAAAACTGAATGAACTCGGCACAGAGGGTCTCTCCACATCACCTACAATCAGTGCCAAACACCCATCCTTGCAAATTTATTACTAAGGGAAAGCCATTTCTTATCCATGGCAATTGGAGTTGGGAACAGTACCTTGTGGTTTAAAGTCCAGTGCCAGCAATACAGTTCAGCAGGAAAATTGACTTCTAAGGTATACGTGATATCCTCAAATCTCTAAAGTACAGTTGTGACCAATTAAATGAGGAATATATGATATGAGCTTGAGGTAACCGGTAACATTCATTGACCCATAGAAACAGGTTTCGCATCCATGTTTCACACTGTTGTCAAAAGACAACTGAAAATGTCAGGAGTAAGTGAACAACTATTTAAGAGGGTTGGAGTTCTAACACATCAGGGCTGATAACATCCATTTAATTTCTTGCACTATTATTGCCAGTTGTTTTGTGTAGTAATATGCTATTTTAAATATAAGAAGAGAATCTTCAGATGTTTCCCTAATAACATAATGAGCATATGATAGTTACCAGTGCAACCCAAAATGAAAAAATGTTGCATATTAGTAAGCACATGAATCCTCTAGATGATTTCAGGGCTCATCAGTTATGGTTATGAATCCACCATTGAAAAAATTTAACTTTTTCATGCAGCCTTAAACAAATTTCACTCAAATATTGTATTTTTTTTAACTGGAAGATTTGTAAAATATAATTTTAACTGTTATAATTTAAATTACATTATAAAAGTAATGTATTACCTTGGGGATAGATACAATATACTGTACATGCTGTTCATCTGTACATCTTCAGATGAAAGTCATGGCTTACTATATAACATTTGTGTGAGGTACAAAAATCATGATAATAAAATACTATCTTGTAATACAGGGTGGCTCAAAAAAAAAGTGACTCGCCTCAACCAACAGTGCAAAGAGTGTACATGAACATGCTGAAACAGGCACAGAGATGTATTGACACACAAGGGGATCACTTTCAGCATCTTCTGTAAATGTAAGTACCAAATTTGATCATTTTTCTCTTCACCACTTAATGCAGTCGTCTCAGTGGCGGTGGGCCACTTTTTTGTGGGCCACCCTGTACTAAGTCATACATATGATTGTCTTTCTGTCAAATCTCCTTTGGATAATTTTTTTTTTGCATTACTATTAAGAAAGAATGTTTCTCTGCTCATATCAATGAAGATCTGCATTTGCCACACTTGTAACTTGTGATTAAAACATTTTTATATTTCATTTAAAGAGTGCAGAGGTTTATACTGAAGTCTTAGATGTCATCACAATACAATTTACCGCAAAACCAATGGATTGCTTCTACTGCAGTGTCAGCTGGAATTCACTCCTTTTATTTCTTTGTTATGAGGAGAATTGCATGCCGGATCAGTTGCATTAGTTTCCTACCTAAATACCTACTTGCAGGCCGTGGTTAGCATATCCAAGGCCAAGCTGGCGGCAGACTACCATGGCCTCTTTGGTGCTCCAGCCTTCTCCACAAATCAGCCCCCACTGGTGTGTTCCATTGCTACTTGTCCCCACCTCCACTCGGCCCTCATATTGAGTGCGCCCACCACTCAAGCGAATCTGCACACCGCCAGACAAAATGGTACCAGTTAGTGGTTATTTAGAAGCCGGTCCTCCTTGTTCAAAGACGAACAGCTTCTGTTTTAACAATGCTTGGCTGAGGCAGAGAATATTCACTGTTAAAGGGCTAAGTTCTCATAGGCTCATATAATGTTGGACCATTACTTTTAATTGAAAAATATAAACTTAACCATCTCTTTATTAGTTTAATGTGTCCTTTGTTCATACTACGTGGGTCCACTTTGTTGTAGTTTTTCCCAGCAACATCTTGTACAAGGCACTAAATAAAATCTGGACTCCAGTCAAATTAAATAATTTCTCTGTAGAATTTTAAGTGTCCAATTAATTAGAAAATATGCTACCAAAGAAAATTAATTTCTTCTGCCTTAGCCAATCGTGTTAAGATACAATTATTAAAGTTCTAACATATTACCTGTGCTGATTTATTCATTTCCACTATGATTAACGTATGGCTGTAGTTAACAGAATAGTCTTGTGGTTTAGAAGTATAATTTAGTGTTTTTGCATGTTTTAACTGAAATAGATATACTGTATCCATTTCAGACCCACTGAGTTCAAATCAAGGCTGCAGACTCTGGACCGTCCAGATCAGATCCTCACTGAGCAACTTACTGTTTGAGATAACAGCAGATCAATAATGTAATCAATTACACTCCTGTTGCTTTGCTTTGTTTTGCCATTAATTAGCATTTGTATAGGGCCAGAATTGTTGACTGGAACCAAGACGTCATTGAACAAAAATGCTTTTATATGTAAACACTGAATTCTGAGCTTGGTATTACATTTTTTGCCTTACTAATTACAAAAAAGTAACCTCCAGGAGGCAGAGAAATGACAACATTCTTTAGTCTAAAGGTTAAATGCCAGCAGTGTATTGATTGGATATTACTCAAAGACCCAAAATCACAGATAAAGTTCACGTTTTCAAGAACTTTGAACCTCAGTTGGTTCAGTTTGTTTAGAAAGAATATGAACAAAATGTGCACTGAACTTGAATATTTTAATGTGTTCCTGTTTTCTTATAGTAGAAGTATGTGTCGTTATTGTCCATGCTTTTTATAGCAGCAGTAGCTGATTCTTTCAGTTTGTCCTGGTTTATTTATTTTTATCAGGCCGTATTCACAGTCGTTCCATCATTAAAATTAAGATCATAGGGGCAGTATGTACAGTATCTACATTTTTATTTGCTTAGTATTAAATTATATACATTATTTTTATTTCATTTAAAGAAAATTAAAGTAAATTAGAGAAAAAAATCAGTACTTTTGTGGAAAAGGAGATGCTGACAAATACTTATAGAAATTATTCATTTAAAAAATATATAACTATTTAACAAGTAATTCTTAATAAGCAAACATTAACTATAAACTGTGGCCTTTATTTCACAAAAGAACACAAACATAAACAAGTACCTTTTAAGTGTGAACTTGCAAAATATTATAGCTCTGCCATGACACTGAAGCTACTACAGGGAAGATCAGTCTGCTTCTGATTTCAGATAAGTTCATACAAATATGGGATTTTACTATTGGTTTACTGATGCTCACAGGTATTTCATTTTACTCTGTGTATTAGTAAATGTTGTGCTGTTTTTGGAGCAGCTCCACTGATGACCGTCATCACATCAAAGACAAGGTTAGCCCCAGCCTCACATGTCTCATTCTTCCCTAATGGCCTTCTCGTCACACTAACGTTTGAGAGACACTTTACTTTTGATAAACTTGTCACAGTGAAAATTGTTCATTTAAATCAGCACAGGTACACTAGTTTTGCAAAATTAAGATTTTTACAAGTAGTCCCTTTCAACCAGAGTAAAAATGTGAATATGCTTACCTTTCTTCTGTTTGTTAGTTTTTGGACAATGCCTTTATAAAACTCTTTCCATTATTTAATCATGATTCATAAAGCTGCATTGAGAAAAAAAACTACTGCCTTATGCTTTGCTTAGTTTACATGCAATTTATTGACGCTCCTGTTATCGAGCACTTATATTAGCAAGTTATGGACACTCTGATAGATCTGTAAGTGCATGTAACACTAGCTACAGTTAATACAAAGAATCAAAAAAATCTGTAAAGGCGTCAGGCAGTTTAGTTTAGTTTATTCATGCCTCTGGTAAAAGCACTTCATTTTCTTCTTTGACTTACTATACCTCATATCTGGTTGAAATGGCCACTAAGAAGCACACAGTTTTTATGCTTAAAAATTCAGTTACAGTTGGGACTGTTTAGAGCCATGCAAATCTTAATCATGGAGAACCCATCCTTCTTATGTGATGAAATTTCAGTAAATATACTGTACATTTTCCTGACAGGATTTCTAATAAGCGTGAATGTTTACAAACATATCGAGAAAGCTTGAACTGGCATTTCAAAGTTAGTTCTGGCCTGAAACTATTCAGACCCATAAAACAATGGCCACTGACTAGTCAATATTTAAGTAATGATTTAGTTATGCATAAGATAAAACAGATTAAAATAAAATCCTAGAATGCTGTCTCATTCATTTTGCAAAATACCAATCCTCTTTACAAATGTATATTTAAGGTTACAAACATACACTCTTGTGGGGTTACATTGGACCCAATCAGCACTATACTTCCACCAATGAACTGAAATGCTTAGAAGGACCCGTTTTTTTGTTTTTTTTTAATAATAACTGTTTGATGCCCGTGAGCTCATTCTCTTTCTAGGGTCCTTGTAAATTAAGCCACAGCCAAATATAAAAAAGAAATAACATTCTGCTATCTAGTACCCTAGAGAAGAATTTACTTTGCTAAGAAATACGTTTGTTGAAGCTAACCTGTCATGTGACAGAATGGCCTGTTCTTGTTCATCGTAATCTAACGGGAGTGCAGTGACACTGCAGATAGCACTGCCAATTCACAGGATCTGGACTCTGATCCAATTTCAGTTATGGCTATAGTGTATTTAATGTAAAGCTGTATGTTTTCCCATGTGTTTGGATGGCTTTACTCAAGGAATTCCCACAACCATCTTCAGGTCCGAAGACATGCTGTCCATTTGCATGGTGGCTGCACTGTTAAAATGCGAGTGCTCTTGGCTTCAGGGCACACAGCTGTAATCTCATTCTATATTTAAAACTATTCTGTATTTGGTGACCATTTGTTTTACCACTGTGATGATTTGGATTTTTAAATATAAGATTATATTAGCATTGCATTCCTCTTGTAATGAACAGCTGGGAATTATCAATCAGCTATAACATCCTACAATTATTATGTCACTTCATTTTGTATTCTTCTACAATTTGTTTTTAATTTTCAAGCTATGCCTTCTTAAATACAAATGCTGCTGACCATTGTGGCGGCCAGCCGGGACACCCCTTCGATGGGTATTCAGGGGGAGCAACCCTGGACGGTGCAGTATCTGCCCCGGACGCTGGATGGCCGCCCCCCTGGGTTGGAGCGGTGCCTCAGTCTCTCGCAGGGCTTCATTGGAGCTGGAGTTCTCCACAGCCCTGTTGGGATCTGGGGTAGTTGCCAGGGAGCGTGGCATGGGTCCCTGAGCCCAGCTGGACTAATCTTCAGCCCCACCTGGGAGTGCAACTGGAAACAGGTGATCAAGCACCTAGAGCACTTCCAGGAGGGCCATAAAAGCAGCCAGCAACTGCCACTCAACGGCCAGAGTCAGGAGGCACAGGACAAAGCTTGTGGAGGAGTGGTGGTGGAAGAGACAGGAATGTTGTAGTGTGGTTTTGGTGCTTGGGACTGTGTTGTGGCTGGGGGGGATTACGGGGAAGATGTGCCCTCCAGCTGAAGAGAAATAAAAGTTTATTTATTTTTATACATGCCTCCCGTGTCCAATCTGTGTCGGGTCAGATGCAATATAGCACCTTTCTTACACTATATAATAATAATAATCTAATATCAATGTCAGAATGATCCAAAAATCCCTCAAAATATTGAACTGCATAGTATCACAAATAACAGTTCCATTTATTATGTTATACTGGAATGAAAACTGTCACCTGCCTCAGTTATGTGGACGTGTTGTTTCAGTGATGCAGGGCACATCCACAACAACCCAGTTTACTAATTTTCTGAACAGGCACATTTTTGGATTGAAAGTTGGAGTGCCAGGTTGAAATCCCCACAGAGATGTGGAGCACAGCTGAATGTTTGGACTCCATATTCTAGAAATGTTTAAAGGATGTCAGCATCTAAAACAACATTATTTGATGTGTATCTAATGTAGAGAAGTATACCACATAAATGAAACATAAAGTCCAGCATTTCTAAAACAGCAGTTGGTAAAAAGGTAACAGCAAAATGTAGCTAAATTCTACTCGACTGTAAGTTAGAGCATTATTGTGTTAATAATATTTGTTAATAAAGTTTTTCTACTTTAACTTGGTGGTTGTCATAATCCAGTTGGCTTGCACTTTCCCCTTCAAGCTCTAACATCAAAGTATTGTTTTGAAATGAGTGACTTTTAGCAATTTAAAGGGTTTAACGTTGCAAGTCTTTTGAACATCCCTCAAAGAATGAAGACAAAGCAAGTTCAGTATGAATACTCTGCATCTTTCTAATAACAGAATCGCATATATAGTTTCACCTCTTCTTTCCACTTGCTGAAACAATACAATTGTTCAACAATTAGAGAACTTTATCACAGTAGTTTTAAATAATGTTAAAATAACGTCCTGCAAGGTTAATTTTTACTTTTATTAGGTTACTTTCTTAACATTAAATGAAATTTTAAAAAGTCCTTAGAACACAGTTACTAATCCCAAAATATCCTGGATGAATTACTGTATGACACGTGCTGGGATGACATCTGGATTCTTCACAAAGCTTGCTAATCCTTACTGCCCAGTGAAGGCTGAACCTCAGCTGGACTTTAGTAGTTGACAGCTTAATGAAGCTCATTATGGAACCAAGTATAGAATTAAATGAATTTTGAGGTTTCAGTCAACATTTCCATCACTAAAATATTTCTACCTGTATGTATATCATGTTGTTTCTTACAGTATAATATTGTTAATGGCATCAGCAGCACTGTGTTTTATCAATTACTGTATATAAATATGATAATTCTGATCTACCTAATTTACCTAAATTGCTTAATTAACAGGGAAAAGAAAATAGCATAAAAAGGATTTCTGACCGAGTTCTCATACCCCATATAGGGGATGTTGCACTTGATCGAAGCATCCTCAGAATGCTGGCAGTTCTCAGATGTGATGTTTTTATACTGACAGTTCCAGATGGATTTTTCATTGCCAGTACACTGAACTTCATTCATATGGATAGGACCCATGCCTACAAAATGAGAAAATGTTCCATTAGCTGAAAATAAATAAAACAAACAAAAACTCTTTGCTGAACATTTCCCAGGAGTTCTCACTTTTATATAACATATACGGTATGATTGTGATTAAGTGACCCATACAGTTAAGAGAAGGCAATGTGCAATGTTTAAAAAAAAAAAAAAAAAAAACTTTTCTGTGATCGTGACATGAGCCATTAGTTCCATTTCTTTCCTTCTGATGTCTTAATCAATTAATAGTACTGTGAATATGATCTTAAATGGAGAGAATTCGGGCAATAAGTATATCATGCCTATAAATGTTAAAGAAAAAAGGTTAGATATACCTGGTTGCGGCTGCCTCGCTAACCATAAATGGTCTTAAAAGGCAGAAGTACACCTCTTGAGTCCACAAACAACGCACCCTGTAGCAGTTCTCCGCGTTTAAGGTGGGATTACACTGGCAGCGAAACTCAAACACCATGTTGACCTTTATTGACTGAAGTGCTTAATGCTTTTGGTTAAATAATAAGTACAGAAAAACTCTGAGGTATTTATTAATATAGGCTCCAAAAGAAAAACAAAACACCACTAAATTAAGGAAAGAGTTTATAAACAATGTGATACTCCATCATTATTAGCCAAATACTTTAGATTGTCCTATTCTAGAATGACTACAATGTCCAAAACCAAGGGCATTCTCGGCCACAAACAAGATTTTGTTGGGCAATATGAATTTAAATAAATTCTAAATAATCTTTACTTGTATTACTTGCATAATCCTTACCAGAACATCTGTAAGAGGCCTATACATATTCTTTCCAAATACATATTTAGTGTAGCACACTAGTCATAGTCTAGCGGTGTAATTGTAAATCCTCTAGTTTTAGTTAGCTTTTTAGTTTTCTAGTTAGCATTCACTGGTATTGGTATAGTTTTGTCCTTGTTTATAGCCTTGTTATATTTTATGTAAAGGTTTTGTAAAAGACATCACAGCTTGCATGGCTGGTCTTTTTTGAGTCATCACTTCCATTTGTTCTGGAAGCTTTGGCAGTGCTGCCAGCAATGAGCCTCAGACAGCTGTCCTCCAAAAACAAATGTGGCTGTCAAGTACTCTCAAAGAAGCACTAGTCATCGAACTTTAAGTTACAGTAGTTGATGTAGGATGAACTGAAAACATGGACAAGTTTCTCAGCATTTGAAAAGGAGAAGAATTAGGGAATATGGGCTTTGTTATAGAAATGGAAGTAAGAAAGTTTCTTAACTTGATAAATGTAGTTAGATTTCTAGCAGAAGAAGAAAGTCTAACTGACAACATCCCCAGGGATGAGTTAGAAGGAGCTCATGTTCTTAACTAGCACCAATAGTTTTATTACAGTTTAATTTAAAAGAGATTAATTTCACTGCGGAAAGCTGTGAGCTTAAAAGCTCTGATGAACCTTCACTTTTAACAGTGAAATAGATCTGAATATGACCTGCATAAAAATAATAACCCAGTCCAAAGCTATGAATAATACGGCCAAGGGGAAGCATATAGATACAGAAGAACAGATGGACGAGGAGAGCCCTGAGGAACTCCTTGTGTGACCGGCGCTGAACTGGGTCTGCTGGAGGGCAGCACCAGAGATACCCAGAATGTTCTCCATTCTAGACAGTAGAGTGTCATGTCTGATAGAGTAAAATGCGGAACTGAGGTCTAACAAAATTAATATTCTGGTTTGTCCAGAGTCTGCTGCCATAAGCAAATCATTAGTTATGTGAAGCACAGCAGTTTCACAGCTGTGCTGTACTCTGAAAGCAGACTGAAACGGCTCCATCAGTTAAGCAGTTAAGTAGTTAAGTAACTGGTCAGTTGGCAGGCCACTACACGCTCAAGAATTTTAGAGAAGAAGGGTAAATGATATGCTGACAATTGTTGGGATTATCAGCATCAAAATCAGACTTTTTTTAATGCTGGGGTTACAGAAGCAATTAAAGTAGCTGGCACGGAACCTGTGTCAATTACATATTGTAGTAGTAGTCAGGATTATGGCGTGAAGGCAGGATTTGAGAAGTATGGTAGGGATGGGGTCCAGTACACAAGGAGTAGGCTTCATCTTACAGACCTGGGGCCTCGTGTATAAAGGGTGCGCATGCAAAAAATGTTGGGTATGCCCGTTTTCATGCTCACATCGAGATGTATAAACACTAAACTAAGACTAATGCTACACATTTTCATGGCAGCCTCAGACCATGTATATGCACATTTCTGGTCGGTTTTGCAAAAGGGTGGCACCCAGCATCAAAATAGTGCTACTGTTTCTGTGTGGTTTCCCTTTCTTATTTAATTTTGCCATCATGATATGGGTTTTATCAAATATACCAAAATTAATTGCATATCGTTTACAAATTTAAAGCACTTGACTTTAATCACTCTGTACCAATATAATGGTGTATGGAATGGCGAAACTATTTCAACTACCATGGCTGCTTTAGTGTTGTTAGAAAATGTCCAAATTGAAGAATTAGACAAGAGTGTGTATTTAGAGATTATACTGACTTCTTGTCTTATGATGATAACTGGCTTCTAAATTGATTTAAATTTTGTAAGAGCCACCCTCTTGGAGCTGTGTGCTGAACTGTGACTAGCTTCATGACTGCAGACTTTGAGGAACTGTGCTCTACCTATTCCTTTGCAAGTTCTGTTTACTCCTCAGGGTTTTAGCCACAGGAGCTTTTCAATGTGAAATCGCTGACTAATTGGGTATTTCTTAGTCATCACTGAGTCATGCTATGCCAGCTGTATGGCTGGAGCAGACGACTGCACGCACATTGCTATAAAGGTGTCTTCACAGAATTAATTTGCTTATGTAAATATAAATAATTTCCACTCTATTAATGTGCTGCTCGATAGTCCACAGGAAATGTGTCGCATTGTACAAGCATGTAGCGTGCTGTTTAATGTGGCACACAATGGTGACTTGCCTGTACCTGAAGAGATACGCTATGATGAACTTGATCCGCCAAATTGAACAGCGTTACAAGTTCATTTGAATGTAATCAGCATAATGTAAAAATAGAATATCAAATGCAGCATTTAATTTTTAATCAGTTCATTTAATCTGTGGTCAATATAACATAGTACAGCATTTATATTCCTTAGTTCATTGGTCACATCTCTTACAGCATCCCCTATTGCATTATGTGGCTCCAGAACAGCGTTCATCTGAACGTGGCCTGATGGTCGCCTGGCGATTTCTGAGGCAGGGATGTGTGGGCAGCTAGCACCCGAAGATGTGCTTGCCACAGCAATACCATCACCGCCTGCGGTCACCTTTTTTAATATTGTCTGAAATAGAATAAACAGTAATACTGCATCTGATGCCTACTTATTTTGCCTTATTAAACATGGAAATTATTTATGCAGGTATGGATAATGATGAGCAAAAAAAAAAATTAAAACTCACTTTCACCTGCTGGTAAAATGCCAGTTATATCGTGGAGCTGAACATTTAAAGGAAACCTCCATGTGTTTTAAAGGAGTTATTTTAGTGATCAACAAGATTATCTAATGTGGATGGAATAAGGGAAGACAGATAAAGATCAGTAATTGATCTAGCAGGGACAGATGGTTTTAAGGTTTCTAGGAGAAATCTGATGTTGACAGTTAAGAGTGGGAAGATTGAGACAGTGAAAAGTGCTGCTTTATGGTCAGAGAGGCCCAGCTCCAATATGTGACCACTAGAGTGGGTGGGAAAATCATAATGCTGCACCACGTCAAAACAGTCCAGTAGAGATAAGAATTTGTTTGTCAGTTTACATGAAGGATCATAAATGTAGGTATTGAAGCCACCTACAAGAATGACTACCTGAGAAAGAGAACTTAATGGAATTAGCAGTTCAGTCAGATCAGGTAAAAAGTGGAGTGCCAGATTTGTTATGAGTTTTACAGCCAGACTCTTGAAGGACAATGGACATTCAGTTCTTTTGATATTTAGCTCAGATTTCACAATTACAACAAGCCCTCCCCCCTTGTCTTGAGCTGCAAGCCCTGTAAAGAAAAGAACCAGATGGAGTCGCCCCTACTAGAGACACAAACAAGTTTGATTTTTGCCAAGCCTCTGTTAAACTTAACATTTCAAAGTTGCTGTGCGAGTGCTTTCCCACTGATAAGACTTTGTGTTAAACTAGGCAATCTTTGAGGTAGAAAGCGTGTTGTGCACAGATCAAAATCCAGAGTTTCTTTCGATGTAGCATACTGTAGATTTGGTACCTTAACATCCTAATTCCCAAAACCATGAGTAGGATGACATATTTCAGAGCAAGTGGTGCTGGTGAACTTCACAGTTGCAGCCAGTGAAGAATACAAAAAGGCAATCAAATTGGCCAGCAGGGTCACCAGGACCTTCAAAGACTTACGGGTGAGTTTGGGCATCAGTTCAGTTCTTTATTGAAGGACATGTAGTGCTAGCATTGATCTAGTATATCAAAGAAAAGGGAACATTCCCAAAAACTAGATCTCCACATTGTAAATAGAAATGTTCACAAATCAGACACGAGCCAACAGAAGGGCAATCGAAGAAAGTTTTTTATTCAGTGAACCAAACAGAAATTCAAATCAATTGTCCCAGAGGCCAGCCAAGACATAATCCATAGAAATCACAAATTTTAACAAAAAGCGAGTGTGGGCCAGCATTCCCTTCCTGCCACTTGCTCTTCATCAAACCACATCTGCTTTGTTTAGAGAAGATTAATGCTTTTTTTTACAATGTAGAATAATAAAATCAGATTCAACTGGGATGCCTTTGTCCTGCAGATTTTACTCATTTTCCACATGCCTTTATGTTTGAAGAGAAGATTACAGTTGGATTACTTCCATCTGGTCAGGCTGTGTATATTCCTTTTCAGCCCCTCATAGCTTCACTATATGCCAATGGGATTTTTTTAACAGAATTTGGACTAAAATTATATTCTATATGTACAGAAAGTGTTAAAGATATATGTTACAGTTGCTGAAAAAATGTTTAGTAAAAGCACAAGGCCATTTCTACATTTTTAGAAGTATTTGTAAATAAACAAAAATTATGAAATTGGATGAAAATTTGTTTTTGCTCCTGCCAGACTTTTTTAAAGGCAGCAATGTGGGTTCATTGCCTTGCCTTCTTCCTTCTCCTGTCAAACATCCAACTTATAACTTGGCCTTTTTCCAGTCATAATTCTAAGCAGTCTGCCCTGAATCATTTCCGAATAAAACATCTTTTCTCTTAAATGAGACGCTGCTGATGCCAGCATTCTCCTTGTAAATACCAGCATGGTTGTGGTAGTTCTCACACAGAAGTCAAGATGTTGTAGTTGTTAAAATAATATCTTTCAGTTTTCTTTATTTAGGCCTAATAAGTATGAAGCTGCAAAGCAGTTTTCATAAAAAAAAAGCAATCAGTTTGACTAGGGATACAAATAAGAAAGTGTTCATGTCTCTTATTACATATTCACCACTAGGGAGCTCCATAAATAGGCAATAAGCAAACACAAGACTAATCATGGCGGCCTAATACTGTATTTTCTATTTCAACAACATGCCAAGATTTCCACGACACACAACTGAGAGAGTCAAGCAGGAGCCAAGTTTGGTGACAGAAGAATCTAAGAGGCCCTGAGGAAAAAAAGTATAAAAATCAAACAGGCTAGAACAGCCAAATTCTAAATGGATTCCTGCTGTTTCCTACTGCCAAGTGTGTCTGGAATAGTGCTGGGTCATCTTCAGTATTGGTATTCACTTTTCCGGCTTCGCTTCTCGGTTGTTGACTACTGGACTCTTATACAGTCTATCATGCATTCCATTCACCTCTGCTGCTTTCCTGCCAGCACTGTGATGAGGATACCCTGCCACCCTGTCGAGGCTTCCTGTGACCAACACAAAACCCAACTACATATGACTACCATTTCCTGATAAAGCATATGTGTCAACATGTAATGATCCCAAAACAGAACATGTAGGACAATCTGGGACTGATGTCTTCCTGAACAACCATTTGCACGAGGCTTGATAAGATGTGCCATGGAATGCCATTTACTAGCCATGGAGTTTGTATCCCCAGCCACAGGGGATGCACAAACCAGTGTGTTTCTTTACGCCGGTCCCAAGCCCGGATAAATGGGGAGGGTTACATCGTGAAAGGCATCCAGTGTAAAATTTTGCCAGATCAATATGCGGATAAAAATACAAATTTCCATACCAGATCAGTCGAGACCCAGAATAACAATGGCCGCCACCAGTACTGTTAGCCAACAGGGTGCTGGCGGAAATTGGGCTACTGTTGGCCGAAGAAGAGGGGGGAGACGTGTCCGGAGACAGGAGGAGAGGAGGAAAGTAAAGAGAGTGGAACTGAGGGTAGGAACTTTGAATGTTGGCAGTATGACTGGTAAAGGAAGAGAGTTAGCTGATATGATGGAGAGAAGGAAGGATGATATATTGTGCGTGCAAGAGACTAAATGGAAGGGGAGTAAGGCCAGGTGGATTGGAGGTGGATTCAAATTGTTCTATCATGGTGTGTATGGGAGGAGAAATGGGGTAGGGATTATTCTGAAGAAGCAGTATGTCAAGAGTGTTTTGGAGGTGAAAAGAGTGTCAGACAGAGTAATGATTATGAAGCTGGAAACTGAAGGTGTGATGATGCATGTTGTTAGTGCATATGCCCTGCAAGTTGGGTGTTTGATGGATGAGAAAGAAAATTTGTGGAGTGAGTTGGATGAGGTGATGGAAAGTGTAGCCTAAGGACAGACAGTGGTGATTGGAGTGGATTTCAATGGCCATGTTGGTGAAGGGAACAGAGGAGATGAGGAGTTGATGGGTAGGTATGGTGTCAAGGAGAGGAATGAAGAAGGTAAGGATAGTGGATTTTGCAAAAAGGATGGGCATAGCTGTGGTGAATACGAATTTTAAGAAGAGGGAGGAACATAGGGGGACATACAAGAGTGGAGGAAGATGCACAAAGGTAGATTACATCCTATACAGAAGAGTTGATCTGAAGGAGATTGAACACTGAAAAGTGGTGGAAGGGGAAAGGGAGGGAGGGAGGGCAGTGCAAAGGATCAAATGGTTGAAGTTGAAAAAGGAAGACTGCAAGGTTGAGTTCAGGGAGGAGGTGAGACATGCACTGGGTGGCAGTGAAGAGCTGCCTGACAGCTGGGCGTGACATCTGGACAGAGGAAGGAGGAAAAGGAAACCTGGTGGTGGAATGGGGAAGTACAGGAGAGTATACAGAGGAAGAGGATGGCGAAGAAGAGATGGGATAGTCAGAGAGATGCAGAAAGTAGACAAGAGTACAAGGAGATAAGGCACAATGCAAAGAGAGGTGGCGAAGGCTAAAGAAAAGGCGTATGATGAGTTGTAGGAGAGGCTGGACACTAAGGAGGGAGAAAATGACCTGTACCAATTGGCTAGACAGAGGGACAGAGCTGGGAAAGATGTGCAGCAGGTTAGGGTGATAAAGGATAAACATGGAAACATACTCACAAGCGAGGAGAGTGTGTTGAGCAGATGGAAAGAGTACTTTGAGAGGCGGATGAATGAAGAGAATGAGAGAGAGAGAAAGTTGGATAAGGTGGAGATAGTAAATCAGGAAGTGCAATGGTTTAGCAAGGAGGAAGTAAGGACAGCTATGAAGATGATGAAGAATGGAAAAGCTGTTGGTCCAGATGACATACCTGTGGAAGCATGGAGGTGTTTAGGAGAGATGGCAGTGTAGTTTTTAACCAGATTGTTTAATGGAATCTTGGAAAGTGAGAGCATGCCTGCGCAGTGGAGAAGAAGTGTACTGGTGCCGATATTTAAGAATAAGGGGGATGTGCAGAGCTGTAGTAACTACAGGGGTGTAAAATTGATGAGCCACAGCATTAAGTTATAGGAAAGAGTAGTGGAAGCTAGGTTAAGAAGTGAGGTGATGATTAGTGAGCAGCAGTATGGTTTCATGCCAGGAAAGAGCACCACGGATGCAATATTTGCTCTGAGGGTGTTGATGGAGAAGTATAGAGAAACCCAGAAGGAGTTTCATTGCATCTTTGTTGACCTGGACAAAGCATATGACAGGGTGCCTTGAGAGGAGTTGTGGTATTGTATGAGGAAGTTGGCAGTGGCAGAGAAGTATGTAAGAGTTATACAGGATATGTACGAGGGAAGTGCGACAGTGGTAAGGTCTGCAGTAGGAGTGATGGATGCATTCGGCGTGGAGGTGGGATTACATCAGAGAATTGGCTCTGAGCACTTTCTTATTTGTAATGGTGATGGACAGGTTGACAGACAAGATTAGACAGGACTCCCTGTGGACTATGATGTTTGCTGATGACATTGTGATCTGTAGCGAGAGTAGGGAGCAGGTCGTGGAGACCCTGGAGAGTTGGAGGTTTGCTCTAGAGCGGAGAGGAAAGGAATGAAGGTCAGTAAGAACAAGACAATATATGCGTATAAATGAGAGGGAGGTCAGAGGTATGGTGAGGATGCAGGGAGTAGTGTTGGTGAAGGTGGATGAGTTTAAATACTTACAATTCAGAGTAATGGGGTTTGTGGAAATAGAGGTGAAAAAGAGAGTGCAGACAGGGTGGAGAAGAGTGTCAGGAGTAATTTGTGACAGATGGGTATCAGCAAGAGTGAAAGGGAAGGTCTACAGCACAGTTGTGGGACCAGCTATGTTATATGGGTTGGAGACGGTAGCACTGACCAGAAAACAGGAGACAGAGCTGGAGGTGGCAGAGTTAAAGATGCTAAGATTTGCATTGGGTGTGACGAGGATGGACAGGATTAGAAATGAATACATTAAAGGGTCAGCTCAAGTTGGACGGTTGGGAGACTAAGTCAGAGAGGCAAGATTGCGTTGGTTTGGACATGTGCAGAGGAGAGATGCTAGGTATATTGAGAGAAGGATGTTAAAGATAGAGCTGGCAGGTAAGAGGAAAAGAGGAAGGCCTAAGAGAAGGCTTATGGATGTGGTGAGAGGACATGCAGATGGTATGTATAACAGAGTAAGATGCAGAAGACAGGACAATATGGAAGAAGATGATCCGCTGTGGCAACCCCTAACAGGAGCAGCCGAAAGAAGAAGAACAGGAGTTTGTATGTGATACAAATATCATCTGTGTGTAGGTCACTCCAGACCAATCAACAGTTGGCTGTCTTTCATTCGATTCTTGATCATGTATCACATGGTTCTGTAAACCGATTTTCATAAATATCAGATTACTGCTTCTGAGTACAGCTATGTTTTCAAGTGCATATGCAAGTGTCAGCAGAGGACTTCTACATTATTTATTTTGATAATGGAGTTATAATACTGTGAACGAACAGGTTGGTTATAGTTTGGTTTCAACAGATTATTCAAGAAATCTCCGCCAGCAATACAAACCATCATTTTCCATTAATGGGTCAAAGGGGGCCCCATGTGGAAGAAGAATCAACTGATGTTATTCAACAATTAATTCATTAATGATCAGTTTTGCTTTTGTTATCAGATTACCAAAATGTTGGTAGAGCTGCAGTTTAGTTTTTCACTTTTGTGTCTACTGCCACTAAAGGTCTAGCACAATAGGAAATGCCCACTTTGTCCTACAAAACCAACAGAAGGCTCATAGATGTTCTAGTAATTTTTATGTGTGTATACTCCTTGTCTTTCCTTATTACGTTAAAAAAAAAAAAAGACTTTAGTCTAGAAATACAGCTGTGCCAATAACTAATGTTGAGGTCAACTTGTACTTTGCGTTCCTAGATGAAACATAGACTGAAATTTAAACAAAAGCTTGAACATATTTTTAAGTGTATATCTATATATACATTACATAGAATGTATAATAGAATAGAATAGAGTGGTTCAAAGTCACAACTTAGGGATCATTACATTTTGAGATTCTTTAGGTCACATTATGTGAACATGAATAGACGATCTACAGTATGTTGGGCTGACTGGTTTATAATTCTCTAAACTACTAATTTTATAAAGTAATGCTAAAACTGAGTTTAAATTTGTTTTAAAACACACAACTATGTAGAGCCATGAGGATGTTTTTCATATTGAACGCTGACAATAGTAATGTTACTGCAAAGCCTTCTGAAATGTAGAGTAATGCTTGTGGGGTTACTTGTTCACAGAGAATTAGGGCACTATCATCCTATGTCAAAGGTTAGAAATGTTTGTGCCACAAAATAAACAACAGCACTATACTCACTGTATATTTTTCTTACAAGACAAGCATTAATTCTGTTGCTAGTGGTAGCAGCATGCTTCCAGCAGTCTGAGATATGGGCATGGGCATAATGCCCAAACAGCTGCAGTAACTTGAGCAAAGCCAGCAAAAGCTCATGTAAAAGGATGAAAACTTTAAATTACCAAACACATTATGTCAATCCAAAATCTGAGAATCCTGAGTAAGATGACTGGTACTCTTTGTCAAAGAAGACAGGAATATTGGGGATCAGGATATGAGCTTACTTCATGATGTGACTGTCCACTGCAGCAGTAGTTTAATGTGTCACTTGTTATGTCATGGACAAAACTGCAATTGTGCAGAGCCATTAAAAACTACTTGGCCTTATTCTGATTTCTTCTCTTACTACACATTTCTGACCCTAAATCTAATATAAAATGAAGGGCACCTTTGTGAACAAATAACAATTTTTTAAATCCTATTCCAGTTGTCCAATATAGAAAATTATCCAACTGCAAACTGCACTGTGTGAAAAAGTAATTGCCTCCATAGTTAAATTAAACCAATTAAAGGGGTAATTTGAGTCAACTGATTAAATATGACCAGCCCTACTCATTCTAAACCTCTTACCAACATAATCAAGTAAACAGCACAAAAATTCAACAAGCTCATAATTCCACCATCAAAGGAAACATCTAGAGAGATTGGAAAAAGGTTGACACCTGTCAGTCTATATAGGGCTACAAAAGCTATTTCAAAGGTTCCAGGGCTACATCAAACCACGGTAAGAACCCTAGTCTTCACATGGAAAATTCTTGGAACTGTAATGAATCTGCCCAGGAGTGGCCTGCCTGACAAAATGACTCCAAGAACCCAGCACAAAATACCCAGAATGTCACAACTGGTCCTAAAAAGAATGCAGACTTCTCTTGCCTGATCAAAAGTCTGTGCTCATGACTCCACAATCAGAAAGACACTAAACAAAAATGGGCTTCTTCGTGCCTGGTGTAAAGCAAACACAGCAACATCTCACAGTAAGGATATCACTCCAGCAGTCAAACAGAGCAGGGGTAGTGCAATCATGTGAAGATGAAAAGAACCAAAATTAAAAGTTTGGACTTAAGTAATCAAACGTAAACCCAAAAGTGATGCTATAGAAGGACGTGAAGCAAGTAGTTCAAGCTGGAAAACCGACAGCTGGTATTTTTTGACTCAGGAAGGTCTAAGACGTCAAGATTCATGAAAATCTCAAGATCAATTTTTTCATGATTCCTATACTTTCTCTATAATAAGTATACAAATAAGTAAAAATGAGAGACAGCTTTGTAGCTCCCTATTAAAATTAATTGTCTGGAATTCTATTTACATAATATAACAATACATTCAGAAACTTGCTTCATCTAATTCAATGCTGCAGAGGTCTAAAACCTACCCTGAGCAAGCCAGGAGCCAAACTTTGACTGAACACCAGTCCATTGGAGTGCCAACTTAGAGTCAGTAGTTAACCTTAATGTGCATCTGATGGAAATGCAGGAGCACAAACAGCAAGCACTCCACATAAACACAAGAAGGACAAGCAAGAGTGACTGAGATGCATATTTTATTTAGTTAGCGTGAACTGAGCTAGCTAATCAGTATGACACAGTGGCTAAGGCTTTGGACTTCAAAACCTGCTACTGACACTGTGTGACCACGAGCAAGTCACTTCACCTGCTTGTGCTCCAACTGGAAAAACAAAAGAAGTGTAACCAATTTTATATCTCAGATGTTTAAATCGCCTTGGATAAAATAATAATTAATCAATACTTTCCCCTGCTCAGCTGAAGCAAATCCTTTAGTATAGAAAATAACAATCAGCTGTTTAATCTTTCTATTGAATTCATTCATTTGATTTCAGTAAATTGACAGATATCATTTGTTAAATGTATTTATTTAGCAGGTTGGTTTGCATAAAATGTACAGTATCATGAACTATTTATTTAAAATATGTGTACAGTTAAAGTGGGCCATGCATTGCAGTACGTGTTGCTACCTTCTCACTGCAACCTCTCTTCCGCCTTCCTCATTTTGTTCTCCTAGCTTCTCTGTTTTTTAAATTTTTCTAAAACTGCAACTCTCTATGTCAAACATGTAGGTTTAATTCTCAGCTTGGTTACTGTCTGTGGAATTCATAAATTATTCCAGAGGTCCCGAGGAAAGGAAGTAACAAACAAAAGATGGGATGCCATTTCACTGCAGGGTTCGCTGACCCACACAAGCGCATTCACTTATGGAAAGGGCCAATGTCAAAGCACCCAAAGTAAATCCCTGTGCTTGTAAGAATGTGAAGACTTCCCACACACACACATGGTGACCAGGCTGTGAATTGAATGCAGGTCTCCAGGGCACTAAAGAACTAAAGTGTAAATGCTGAGTAGCTGTATAGTCCAGAGTCAAAGTGGTAAAATATAATATTATAAAGGTCATTTGCTGGACCTAACTACATACGTATGATAAGGACAAACATTTTCAGATAATTTGTAAAGTGACCTGCCTTGTCCCATGCGAGCTCCAGTCAGGGCTTCTTTGGCACTGCCAAACCCCAGCTCTCTACAGACAACAGAGGCAGCCTGCAAGTTCCATCGATCATCACACACAGTGCCCCACTCATTGTTCTTCAGGACCTCGACTCGGCCTTCCCCAGTTTTAGCACCACCTTTTAAACGTACCCGAAGCTGAAAAAAAGTTAAAACAGGTTAAATATAAACAATCAGAGATGGGAAATTGCAGTACAAATGCACTGATTTCTACAAGTTTGGAGGTAATGTCATTCTGATTAAAATGGTAGCTGCTTCTTTCTTCTATGCAATTAAGAAGAACAAAGTCTTCTTGGTGAGAAAATGATGGCCTGCCCATTAGCAAAGAATAACATGCCATGGCTCCAAATGAATAAAGCACAATAAAGCTCATCAACTTACTGAAGTTGCTTTCTTTTTTTTCTGTCCATTCCCAGAAGCAAACTGAGGTCCAGCAACACAGCTGACCACTACAGGCATACCACCCTCACAGGGCGCTGTAGCATTAGCTTTGTAAAACTGCAGGGGACACACTGACAGGTGGACTTCACTACCAGTACAGGCCACAGAGTGAATTCGGTAGGTGTTTTCTTGCCTTTCTGTAAACAACCTGGGAGAAAATCATTTAAATAAAAGATAACAGAACTTTCATTGAATCCCTGAGAAAATAACAAATGTTAATGCTATACTGTTGGACATGATTATTTGCTTAATGATAAAATTGAAACTTTGAATAAATGTGCAGCAGATGTACAAGTATACTTCTAAAATAGATAGATCTTTATTGTCATTGTCACTTTTACAAAGGAATTAGGCATGACATTTAAGACACAAGAAGTGTCATTTGGAGAGGTGACAGTGCACCCCGTTACTACCAAGAGTAAGTGCAAAAGGTGGCAATGTAAAATGAGATCATTTTATTAAAGAGCAAAAATTATTATGGAATTATATGATCAGATAAAACAAAAAATATCCAGTTGACAATGAAAGTTACAGGAACACAAAATAATGTTTGAAAAATTATGATTATTTTTGCATACAGGGTAGGATTCAAAAGTAATGAGCCTTTGTTCAAAAAGACAAATTTATTGAGCAAATCGGTACAACTAATTAATAGTCTTCAAAATAGGCACCTCCTGCATCAATACACTTTTGTAGGCGGCTTTTCCATGACTCGAAGGCGTCCACGTAGGCCTGTTCCGAGATGGCTGCAAGGGCTGCCTTGACATTTGCTTGGATGTCCTCGATCAAGTCGAAGCGTTTTCCTTTCAGCGCTGATTTTAAGCGCGGAAACAAGAAGAAGTCAGAAGGCGACACGTCCGGACTGTAGGGAGGCTGGGGGATCACCGGAACGTTCACCCGGGCCAGGTAGGCGCTCACGATGAAGGCGGTGTGGCTGGGCGCGTTATCGTGGTGAAGCTTCCAGCTGTCCTTGATGTCCCTTCGCTTGCGCGCAACGCTTCTTTTCAGCCTTTTCAGGACTTCCAAGTAGTAAGCAGCATTCACGGTCTGTCCTTGCGGGACAAACTCGTAGTGGATGATCCCCTTCACTCCGAAGAAGGCAATGAGCATGGTTTTCGTCTTCAACGCGTACCGTTGCTCTAACGAACTTTCCATTCTGCCATGTAATGCACTACCGCACAGGGGTTCCCGTCAAGGCCGATCCTACTGCTCCGTTGTGAAGCCAACACCCACCGTTGCCGTCACTGGCAAGTGGGGCGCGCGGCGAGGTACGTTCTCGTCAGAACAAAATGAGGCTCATTACTTTTGAATCCTACTCTGTATAAAACAAAACATTACATTGTTAGAACAGACACTCCATGAGATTTGATGCCAACTTGGAAATCCTGTTCATTTGGCAAGTGTTATAAACTAAACACGCAGTCCCACTTGTCAACTCAGTTAGCCACTAAATTGCATCTTGTCACCTGCAAAGGGTTTGCACAACAGTTTGCACACTAGCAGAGTCCTACGGTGTCCAAGAACCTTGGGCACAAAGTGTGCACCTGTTTGTTTTCTTTGCATTGATGCAATTTTGTTCATGCAGGCTTGGCAAACCCTGCTTCCACATGAAGTATGTTATGCCTCTTATTTCAGATACTGGCTTAGGTAGTAGGGCTCATCCATTATATCAGCACTGGGAAAATGAAATCAAGTCCTGGAACCTCTCTGTGGGACCACAAACAGAATACTACTCTGTCTGTGTGTCCTCTTCAGAAACAGTAGCCTTGGTTTTGCAAAGCAATTCGTTAGCCTTTAGGCCCCGCTGTCGCTCTAAAGAAATAACTTATCATGCATAGCCAATCAACTTTCACTTCATATATTCTTGGCCAGTGTTTTTTGTGTCGTTGAACATAAGGAATGGCTCTTGTAAATGTAACATTTATTTGTAAAAGCTTAAAGCCAACTGTTGACATCATAAAGACTAAAAACAAACCTCACATTCTGGACAGATGATTTTACTTTTAAAGATAATATGGGTTATGTTTGGAGTAAAAGTAATATACAATATAGTCCATTAATACAAGGCACTGAATTGTGTGAGCTGCATTTTCTCAGGTCAGAAATATTGGCTGTACATCTAGTTAACTAACAGCAGGTTTTCAGCTTGCATGCAGATGGATCAGTGTAGAATTTGGAAGCCAAATCCATTTTTCCATATGATGAAGAACTGTGAACATCTAATGTGAGAAACAGAATATAAACTTTGAACTGGTTCATATGCCTGTTAAGTCACATAATGGTGAATAATGTGTCACAGTCCCATTCTGTTCATGCAGATAAGATAGAAAACCTGAACTGTCTTTGCACTTCAGTCTTTTTGTGTGTACTTAATAAACACATATTTTCTATTTATCTGTGCAATGATCTGTGGGTCTCTAACCCATTTTATCCAGTTCAGTTGCAGGAAGTAATCCCAGTCAGCACACCAGGTCTTTGCTGGACATACACTGGGCCAGTTTCCAGTTAACCTAACACATACATCAGACAAACATGAACAGAACATATGGTGAGATACAATGACCAGGACTACGTGAGCTCTGCACAGAACCTCAAAGGGTTTAATATAAGAACTTAGCATGAAGGTAACATATAAAATAAGATTACCTGTGGTTCTGTTTTGCCTTTTGACATTATTTTGGGATTCCTTAAGAGAGTTTTTTTCTCTTGAGCAAACACACAATAGCTGCACTTTCTTTTATTTTATATCATATGACAAAAATGTACTACTTCTATTCACAGGGGCTTATTCATTAGTGCTTTTTCCTGTTTATGCATCATCTTATCTCCCTAGACATAAATGTAACGGCAGGACATTTTAAACACACGACTTGGTCATAACTGGTGTCTTTGATGAAATTATTTATTGAGTTGTTGAGTAGATGGTAGTGTTGCTATTGTGTTTGTTTGCATACAGGTTTGCTTAGAACAGACACTCCTTGCCTTCAATAATAAGGAATAACAGATTAGTGTGACCACCTAAGGGTCTTATATAATTCCAATACTACTACATGAGTAAGGGAACTGTTTGGTAGCATATTGTTTACTAGCAAGAGATTTGTCAGGTTTTGACATGCAACTAACACAGAAATCAATGTAGCCTCAGTCAGTCTTAATGAAAAACAACTGTCAGCTCTATATTGGAAACTTGACTTGATTGGACATCTCATAGGGATCAGAGGTATTTTATGGAGTAATTGCAAACACTGGGAAACAAATAGTGGGGGTGATATGTTTATTTGAAACACTAAGCTGCATACTCGGTACAATTTATGACTATAAAGCAGGTAATGCATTAGTAAGTGAAGTCGTCCTCAGCTTGGGAAGCACTTCACATAAGTAAACAACTCATTTGATACACCAGGAACCTCAACTAGAGAACAACTACCGTGGATGAAGGAGAACAGCAGCCCTAAATTGACAAAGCATCCTTGAAAAACTGGCACAAGTAAACAGTAGTCAATCAGTGCATCAGCCTCCTCTTCACGCATGCTTTTCCAGTCAATCAGAATGCAACACAGTATGTATCTTTTTTGGTCAGGAATTTTTAATTATGCCAACTGAATCCAATCTCTGAATAAATATATTTATAATTAACTGGATTTCCTAAAGCCCAAAAGCCACCTAAGACCTAAAAATGTGGACATGCTGTTCTGAAAAAGTGAAGCTATTAGTGATATGGAACAGCTAAAAAAATTATTGAAAATTAATGTGCATTCTTCAAAAAATAATTTGCTCATTAAAGTCTAACAAAAATAAGCAAATATTGTTTTTCTGAAGCTAATGGACTTATAATCGCATTAAGCGTGTAATACAAAAGCATATACATAAGAACTGAGTTGCCAGGCGCAAATTATTAAGCAGACATTAGTAAGTAGACAGCGTCCATTTTGCTGTGCTCCAGAAAACAGGAAAAATTGAAAATAAACAATTTTCCCCAACATTACCTTCTACCAGAACTGGTCCCCACAATGATTTTTGGTTTAGATTTAAATTTAGATTTAGATTTCACCCTATAAACAAAACAAAACAAAGCAATAAAAAAAAACGAATATTCGAGTGACTGCAAGAAAAGGAATAAAAATACTGCTAAGAAAAATCACTCACAAATGTAATCAAAACAAGATACATACGACAGATATGTTTTGTTAGAGACTCTCAGCTCTTGAATTGAAATGGCATGTTTAGTTTTACAGCTTGAAGTATTCTAATCTTTTAATTTTGAATATCTTTGCAACCTGATATTCTTTCACCTATTATGATATTATCCTGACATTTCCATTGGGTAAAATACCTATCAGGGCCCTGGAATTTCCTTACAGGCTACACACAGACATTTACAGAGGGAAGAAAAAGTCCTGCTAAACAATGAGAGAAAAAGGTGCGTTTTTACATTTTTCATTTCTGTCTACTCTTTAAAAAGACAGAACAGTTTGAGGCCACTTGCATTTTAGAGAATGTCCTAAACCAAGAGGTTAAGAGAGGGTGGAAGCATAGTATTTTCAGAAAAGACTGTGTGCAGAAGGAAAGTCCATTACTGTAAAATAATTTCAGTTTACACTTTATTAGCTGAAACAAAGCATTTAACTGTAAATTGATGAAAATCTCAAAATATGGAGCTGATATGATGGGTCTCTTCAGCATTACAGAAGTAAAAAAATGAAGTAACAAATCTCTAACTTTAAAAAAAGGATACTAACCTCTACAGTAAGTGGGCTTTCATAAATCAGGCCAAGCAGTTCTGTGTTTGCGTTTTTTTCTTACTATACATTTCCTATGTATTAAAAGTCCATACCCATTTCTGCTAAAAATGTGCTACAGTACAATTTCTTGTGAGACCTAAGCAGTTCAGACATTGCTGCTTAATGCCACAATCATTTTACATTATTTATCGTATATGTGTATATGACAAATATGAACTCATATGTAAGTATCAGTATTGTAATCACTTTCACATCTTAAACCATTAAGAAAAAAGGGATATTGAAGCACATAATGTATTAAAGAATAATATTTAAATGTAATCATTTTATTGTAGTAAAATTTGTAAATGAAGCAATTAGTGAACAAGACTTTGAAAGGGACATTGTTCCACCCTCATAACCCACACTTATAATGTTAAGGGAAAATTTTTTCAAAACAATTAATACATTCAGTGATTGGAATGGAATTTTTTTTTTATTTGTACAGTAGTTCCTGGTTATTGCACCAAATATTCAACCACTTAAATGTGGGGATATAACTGTTGAATTTGTAGACATGAACATTTTCCAGGATACTGACTGCACTTCATACTGTCATCTGACAGACGTGTATTTGAAAAAGTTTCCCTTAACCAAGCAATAAGCAGGAAATTGGCAACACTCTACAGAGTTAGGAAGAAAACAAACCTTCTGGGTAGCTCTTAGCATTGTGTTCTCAATTCCAGATTACTTATGGAGTGTTTCATTAGTAAAAAGCTGCTTAGCTATAGTGTAATTTGAACTTATTCTGTTAAACCTAATATGTAGCACCTTATGTAAGTGCTTATTTTTGATTTTTATTTTATAGGTCATGGTAAACTCACCTATATAATAACAAGGGCTACACAGTCGTACACAGTAAAAATGCACTTAGTTATGAAGGTAATTATTATTTAATTATTAAAAGTATTATGGAATTAAGGACACATAGTTCTATAAACAGCTATTAACTTTTGTAATAAAAGATGAAAACATAATGTTTGTGAATGTACTTGGGATAGGACCCCATTAGATTTTCAACATACATATCCTAAAACCTTTACTTTAATGCTATAAAGTTAATATTGCAGTCATATTGTAACCAAATAATTTAATTTTCAAAGTTCCAAATGATTATGAATTCTCTACTAAGTACCACAGATTAACCCCCACCTTGGCCAATACGGATGAGTAAGTTGAAAGTGTAAGGGTTGTCCTAAAAGATAAAGAATGAACCTCACAAAACACCTCCAGGATCACTGAAGAAAATACTTCAACTTTTTCTGTGTCAAGCTATATTTTAAATGAGCCATGTTCTATTTTTTATGTGAAAAGAAAAGTAAATTGAATTTTACCACTTTACCACCAGTGACCACTTTATTAGCACCTCATTTTTGTCACTACAAGGTCCTGAATTCTTTGAGGTATGAATTAGTCAACAAAGACAGACGGTGAACAGAAAGATATACATGGTTAATCACAATTGCTTCATTTTATTAACTAGACATACAATAACGGGCGCTAGAACAGTAGTGCGTAAACATTAGTAGGTACAGTCTACATTAAATGTAAAATAATAATAAAAATAAAATAGAAACGTATATGACAATACTGTAAGTATAATTAATATTACATTTATCCTGTCCTCTGTGGCTGCTGATTGATGTGTTGTGTCTGTTTGAAGATCTCTTATCCTGCCTCTCTTTATTTTAGCTTTAGCTCTGTGTGCTTTGTCATTTTTCTGATGCTCATTTTCCTCTTCTTCAATAGATCTATTTGCTCGTCTTTGTCTTTCTCTTTGAGAATTTTTTTACACTCATTTTCCTGTTCTTCTATAGAGTCTTTCTCTTTTAGCGTTTTTCTGACGCTCATTTTCTTTTTCTTAAATCATTCTATTTGCTCGTATTTTTCTTTGCCTTTCAGCCTTTCTTTTGTTGATGTTTACTTGCTGAGCTGACCGTTCTTCCAGGAGATGTTGCTTACCTCATTTACCGAAATCCGATTGGATCGGCCACGCGATATTTTATAGGTCTCACCCTCTCTGTCTTGTGTGACGCGTCAGGCGGCCTTTGAAGCATCTGCTAGAGGCCGGTGACTCTGCCACTCATTCCACCCTTCCCTGTACTTCTGCCTTGGCCGCGATTACCCAATCAGCACTCTCCCCAGCAATGATGTCGTTTATTAAAGAGTGTCCATGTCCAGCGCATGCGCACTTCACCAGAAGACACACACACACAGACACATGGACGCACACAGGAGTTTTATTAAAGAGTATGCTCTGTCAGTAATAATGACATGTAAAATATATATATATCTTATTTTTTATGCATTTTTGTTTGTTTATCATTTTTCCATTTTGACGATGACATCGCCATTGGCACCATTTTCTATTTTTCGGTTGCTGCTGCTTTGTGTTCCTTGTTTTTTATGTAATGTGTCCTTCTATGTTGTATTTATTGTTTCCATCAGCACTACTATTTAGTTTGTTTAGTGGTTGTGATGCTCAGTGGTTTCTAGGCATGTGAAATATGTCTCAAGTTTTTCATATTATATAAGATGGCCACAAGGTTAAAGGGATTTCAAAAAGTTGTTGAAACAAAAAAGAAGGATTTAGTGAAACACTTTAATTCTGAAGCAATTATTTTTTGTTTGAATTCTGGTTACTACTTTGGTTTTGTTGATGAAACTTTGATGTTAGCACTTGATAGACAATCTCTGTCTTTGATTAAGTTAGTTATTTATTTTGATTCTGGCAAATGCATTTGTACAGCAAACACATTTCTGTTCCTCAATTAATAAAATGAGTGCATCTGAACCAGTTTCTAATTTTTTGATGATATGTCATGCTCAGTCTGTACAAACAGAACTACAGTATAGTATAGTATATTAAGAAATATTCCTTACACTTGACAATTTCAAACCACCAGCCTGTACCTTTGGCACAAAGGCAGGATGGTCCCATAGGTTCAGTTTACAGTAAATTTTCATCCTGCCCCCTGTATGTTTCAGCAGAAATTGAGATTTGCCACATCACATAAAAATCTTCTTTGGTTCAGTTTCTAATGATCACGTGTCCATTGTGTTCTTTTCTTCCTGTTTTTAGCTTATTGGACTGGAACCTGACCTGGCCTTCTGCTTCAAAATATATCATGCATTTTCTGTATCATACCTTTCCAGACACCACTGATATAGGGGGTTGTTATTCAGGCATTTTGCCATTTATGCTAGCCTGAACAAACATGGCCATTCTCCTCTGATCTCTCGTACTAATACAGTGTTACAGTGTTTTAAGCAATAACACTGCTACTAATGGGATTTTTTTTTTTTGTTTATTGACCCATTGTATGTAAAGTCTTGAGACGTTTGTGCTTACAACTCCAAAGAGAGCAGCTATTTCTTAGATGCTAGAACCATCATGCCTGGTACTATGCCACCAGGCAAGTCACTGAGGTTGTGCATCTTGTCCATTTTAATGTTTAGTAGAACACCACCTAAAATGCTTCACTATGTACAGTATGTATGCTGTACAGTATATACTACATTGAAGACACATGATTACTTGTTTGGAGGAGCTGACTATTTATATTCACAAAAATGTATATCTAATATAGTGGTCAAACAGTTAATATACAAAGATAATGATTTTGCTAGAAATATACAGTATTTTTAAGTGTTTAAAATATTAAATCCTGAAGTTTTTATGTTCTGTTTCAGGTCCATTTTTCATCATATTGTACATAGCATGCTGATGCAAAAGTTACAAAAAGCAATCATCATACAAGACAAACAGCTAGTTAGGGTGGAATTTCCCCTAATAAAAATACCAACCATAATATTTCTTACAGATACTGTATCACATATCTGTAAATGGAAAATTTAATAATAAACTTTCCACTTTTAATTACAGTACCTGTTTCCAGACCCAATAATCTTGGATTTAGCTTTAGCTGCTTGCTTTTTAATTCGTCTGAAATATGGAAATAGTAAACTTTGGTCAAGGTGCATTACAAGTTAAGAAGAGGAAAATCACATTATTAACAGTTAACATTCATTTCATAATGGAAAAGGCTTATCTCGATGACTCTGCTGCTTTTCATGCCAAAATGTTTCCTTTCAAAAACCTGTGGATTTTCCAAGTCAAATGCAGAAGACAAAATTCTTAAATATAATATAATTTCTGCTTTAATGCACTAGTAAAATATGAAGAATAAAATCTACAGCTGGATTTATGACCCAATATGTCTGCATGTTTAATGTTAAGACCTATATGCTGTACATTAAAATTTATTCTATTACTGCACTAAATAAAAAAGCACATTGTTTTCAGTAATTTAGTAAAACACCTAAATATGCATGTCTTTAAATATGAAGGAAATTTTAATAAATATAACATTGTACATGCAGATAGCTGACAAAACATCAATATGCTTCAAGAAGTTTGAGATTTAAGGCAATACAGATGAATCAAAGAAAATCATTTGTCAAAGTAAATGTCCCAGCTGCTTTCCAGTGCTATGTCAAGTAGGTACACCCAACTTAAGTGCAACAAAACAAGGCAGAACCGGAGCCTTCACAGTAACAAACATATTCAGAAATACTAAGATAACAAGAGCATTACTAAGGGGTTTTTTATATTTATTTTTAAAAAATTGATAGTGAAAATGTCATCAAATTAAACTACATACGTATTCATGAAACCATATCCGTTGTTGTATCCATTTATAACTATGCCAAAACAAATTGATGACTAGTCACATGGGTTATGAAAACCTGGCCAAATGCATCCCATTATACAGAATATTCTTCAAAACAAGTTGACATGCTTAGTGCTTCCTGTGTCACTTGCTTAACCCTTATTTGTATCTAATTGCAAAGACTGCACTTGATATATGTTTTGAATATTGTGTGTTTGTTCTCTCCAGATCTAGTATATTTTATATATGATTTATATGATAAGCTAAGCCAGTTGCTATTAGACTACAGGCACCCCATAAGCTGCGCTGTGCATGTACAGTTTATGGCACATCTCTGTAACTGTAGTAGAATCTGACCATTTTCTTCATTTCCATCATGATGGAAACACTTATGTAAATGGTCACACTTCTTACACTGTATGTAATACTTATTTTTGTAAAGATGTCAAAGCAATGTAATGTTATTTTGTGAATAATATGATTCAAATTAATATTTAATGTATAAAAAGTAAACATTACAAACAGTCTGTGGGTTTGACCTAATCTTTCCTTTAGGTAACAGTTAAATAAAACTATTTTGTATAAACTTAGTTTCTTGTTGAGGGCGGCACGGTGGCGCAGTGGGTAGCGCTGCTGCCTCGCAGTTGGGGGACCTGGGTTCGCTTCCCGGGTCCTCCCTGTGTGGAGTTTGCATGTTCTCCCCGTGTCAGCGTGGGTTTCCTCCGGGCGCTCCGGTTTCCTCCCACAGTCCAAAGACATGCAGGTTAGGTGGATTGGCGATTCTAAATTGGCCCTAGTGTGTGCTTGGTGTGTGGGTGTGTTTGTGTGTGTCCTGCGGTGGGTTGGCACCCTGCCCGGGATTGGTTCCTGCCTTGTGCCCTGTGTTGGCTGGGATTGGCTCCAGCAGACCCCCGTGACCCTGTGTTCGGTTTCAGCGGGTTGGAAAATGAATGGATGGATGGTTAGTTTCTTGTTGTAGCAGACAACACATCTTACCAAGTTAGCACCCAAAATTGATGATTATTTTTTATTTATTTATTTTTTCATATTTGCTGTACTTATCTTTTTGTAAGACCTCTGGAGGTCAGAGTGCACTTCTGTAAATGTTAAATCAACAAACCTATCTACTGTACACATGATCACTGGTAAAAGATAATACAAGTACAATGCGTACTGTTAGTTTTCAAAGAATGCTGCTGACTGACATTATCTATTCTTTTGCTATGGCTAGAACACAGATCCTGGCTTACAAGTCAAGGAAAAACTTGACTTGTAAAAGGTCTCAGTTTGTCTGATGCAGTCCCTCTGTGGAATGCAGACTCCATGTTTTATCTGATAAAATGATCAATCAAATGCAGGGATAGCTCTCAGAGGTATGAGCTGGATACCCAAGTTCAAACAAAGGCTCATAACTCAAGTGCTGTCAACCTTGAGGAACAGAACTTTGCGCCAGTGGTCAACCTAAAAGGACTGCCTCACATGCACACAAGAAGCCAATGGCAAGACTTCTATTCGTTCCTTTAAAAACCCTTGTACAACCCTAACTCACTGCTTCCCTCTATCATCTTCCTGCCTAACCTGGCCATACTCTCCTCTGTCCAAAGCAGCAACCAATACATATAGAAAGTGGGCATAACAAAGGTTAAAGCAATTCCTTCTACTCCAAAAATTAACCAGGACTGAACTAAAAAAAACTGAATACTGTCCATAACAGGAGTTGGAGTAGGGATGCCCTTAGTCCACACCTTGCCAAGACAGCAAGTGCCAAGCAGAAGAAGACCGTATACAAGAGGCCACGCGCTTGTCTTGCTGAAAAAGGCAACTGATTGATCACCAGTTGCTCCGAAGATATCATTTTGCTAGCAACCAAGGACACTGTGTGTAAGAAACCTCAAAGAGAAACTGTAGTACCACCAGCAACCAGAACGTATAATCAAGGTGCAGAAGGAGACAAACTCCTAAAACAAAGGAAAGCACGCTGAAGTTTCTTCTACGTGTCTTGAGAAAGAAGACCAGGAAAGGAATAAAGCATTGCTTACGCAAGAACTATAATTATACTAACTTTGATTCTGACAACTATTAATTGTTATGTAGTATTGTTATGTAGTAGACAGAAGAAATCTGGCTAATGTAGTATGGTATTAATGTCACTGTAACTGAAAGGGTTGTGAAGGATAAGTTCTGGCTGTTACATGTTTCTCATCCTAAATTAAGTAACACACACCTATACACACACAACTCTGGTGTAGGGGTTAGAAAGTCAGCGCGCAGATTATCTGTGAGCACATGAACACCATGGCACAAACATGAGAAGCTCAATTAACTACCTAAAGAACGTATCCATCTTGAACACATGAATTGAAAGATCAGATTTGATCAGTTATGTTCTTTTCTCTGTAGCTAAGAAAAAAATCAACAGCTTTAGGAATTTTATGTTTTGCATTGTCTGCTAGCACCTTTCATCTCTGTACTGTATATATTCATATCCATATACAGTATATATATATATATATATATATATAGTTGCATATATCCATCTCCTTATGTCAAAAATAAATTATATTAGTTTTTTTTATTTCAACAAGCATGTTTGGGTTACATGTATTTGTGAAAGTAAACCTTCAGTCATGTTCAAACCACAACAGAGAAAGTGTTAATGTAGACTTCTGCTGATTTATGGACTTTATTCAGAAAATTGTACAGATCTCTTCATATTTCTGGTGTCCTGGCCAGAAAGTGAAACGGAGATCCCTCAATCAACTTGCATTTAGCTTGGCATGCCTTGAGGGGCATCTTGTTGATTATTTAAATTATTTACCAGCATTGCTGAAGGTAAAACAGATAATCAATTAACTGTGTGATTATATACCCCACCCTACAATGAGAAAAACATGTTGAGTTCAACAAAAGTCATAATTTTATTTTAAATGTACTTTACACTACAGTGGTTCTAATGATCATGTCACCTCCTGTTCTTCCAACTTCCAAAATATTTACATTCTTCCACCTGGGACTGCTGGTCCTTTTATACAATACCTATAGAATGTCATTCAAAGTACAAGATACTTATACTCAGCTTGTACATGAAAACCAATCTATTGCATTCCAGAAAACATAATCAGATGACAGAAAGAAGACATTATCTGGAAATAACAGAGTTATCACATTTAGGTCTCCAAAGTGGATACATTCTACATTTTGGCTGCACCATTATATCCTCTCCATTAAAATCATAAATAGAGAAATTAAAATGCATCCTTTTCATTATTTCATGCTTATTTAAACTGGATTAGAGATATCATGGAGAATGGCAATAAAACTCTTTAAACATTGGATTCAAATGACTTTCACTAGTGGCCACTGCAGGGTAGGCATAAACCCACAATTTACCTAACAAGTTTCTATGGACTGTCGGAGGAAATGAGTAACTTGGGAAACTCATATGAACATAAGCTCATTGTGCAAAGTATATCTGGGGCCAGGGACAGGGCTGACCCACAGAAATTCTGTCTTGCACTCAGACCTATACCTCAACAGTTTCTGTGTCTCATGGGTGGACTTTCTTCAGCATTCATCACTGAGTGTACCGACTTGTTGTGGATGTTTCACTACACTGCTTGATGTGACTGTATTTTTTGTTTGTCCATCTGCACCATTAGCTGCATCATCTCTTGTTATTCTCTGCACTTTAAAGTGATAGTCTGTATATATGAAATTAAGTGTACAGAAACATGAGGCAATTTCCCATAACACTTGACACTCTAAAATGAACTAATATGAATACTGCAAATTTAAAGGGAAATGTTAAAACAAGAAACAAGCCATCTGAAGCTGTTTCTTGCCAAATATTTATTTAAAAGTTGCCTACTTCCTGTGTTCTCAGCTGGTATTTCCTGTTTAAGTGACATACACAAATGCAACTATTCAAATATACCACTGTTCACACCATTTAATGCGAACAATCACCTGTACTTTGTTAGGTTAGTATACTACAAGTTACAGTTTATTCAGTTAAACTAGACACACAGGTTGTATAAACAGTCAATCACAGTAAATGGGAAGAGGAATTTGAGTCATCAGCTATTTAAACAAAAATGTTGATGGTACAATAATATCAATAGCATGTGGCCACTGACTAATGCGCATGTTCTTAATCAAGTGCAGCCATTGGGGAAATTTATAGTTCTAAGTAACGTGCAAAGAATTCATGAACACAATATAGAAAGCCTTAGTAGAGCAGATGTTAGTGATCAGTTTTTAATGTTTAGACTGAACTTTTAAATGCATGAAGAAGGCTTCTTTTCGACCTGTCTTCATGGTAGAGGCCCGCTTCCTGTGAACTGACTGCCCAGATAACCACAAATGACACATGAAAATGAATGTCAAGCTCATCTCAGCCAGGTAGTTTTCAACTGCTCAATCCTAACAAAACCTATGCCAAAGATGCAGTCCTGTTGAGAATTAATGAGCTCAAGCAACCAAATGTAAATAAAGCCATGAAGGACTTAGATGACAATATGCAGAATCAAAATGATGAGATGAAATCAGGCAGGTTTAAACAAGAAACTAAGAATATAACAACTGCTTTTTAAAATATAGTTTCAGGATGGTGACAGCATATCCCAGCAAACACAGGTTACAACAAAGGACAAAAATCTGGAGAGCTCTATGTAAGTAATCGTGTTTGTTCTGTAACAGTTTGCATTTTCTTGTTTTAAGTTAAAATATATAATAATACAGGACAGTCATTTATCACTGTCCAGGATAAGTAAAAATTACATCTTATCAATGGAAGAAAAACTCAAACAAATACATTCATGAGAAAATACTGTTCTTAAATACAGTACATTTTCTTATGGTTTCAGACTGAATTTTTGTTGATATGTACTTATACCAAATGCTTACTTGAGTCAGCTTTGTTCTGTAGTAGCAATTGTAGCAGTAAAAGTGTCATATGTGCAAAGTACAGTGAAATTCTTATTTGCATGTCTGACCAACATGCAAAAACGTGGCCAATCTTAATGACTACAGTGATGACATAATTTCTTTATCAAGTTGTTTTCTACCTTTTTATTGCCAAATATTTCTAAGAATCCCTTACACAGAGGTGCTTTTTCATTAGTGACTAGTTATATTTTTCTTAATCTGCAGCACCTTGATATACACTTTTTCACAGATGATTCATGAGCCATCTTGAGCAAATTACCTTTTGTGCTCCAAAGATTACAGTATAAATTACTTAAATGTATTGTAATGCACCTAACAAGTAACGCCATATACAGCTCTCTCTATGGTGAACACCCACACAAAGCCTTGAATAGAAAAATGGAAAAATAAAATACTCAAAAATAAGGCAATGTCTCCAAAAGCAATTTTCCCTGTCTGGAAAAATTAAAACTACCTGAACACTATTTTAAAGATAAGATCCTCCAACTAGTGAAATATCAGGAGCCTGAACTAACTTTTAGGAGTCTGTTACTCTCCACTGAAGCAGCCAAACACTGAGTCAACTCTCTCACTACTGATGGCTCATCAACACCTCTCTATCCTTAAGTCAGTTAACCAATCCCTAGAGGACGATGTCTCAAACCTTATATAGCCTATGCCATTACTCTCTCAGACTACACTGCTGCTGGATGAAACTATCCATATTCCCTTAAAGGGGAAAATGACCTAATTGACTCATAACCAAACTAAACCTAACCACACCCAACTGAAACAATAACATCAATATCACCTTGGTGCATCTGCCCACACAATAATACAAACTCGAAAAACAAAGCGTTAAACCAACATACACTCAATGCCTTTAAAAGACCTTCCCCCACTTGGCTGTCTTTTTCCAGCATCCTGAGCATGGCACCCAACCAAAGCGCCATATTTAAAATGGCATCTGGACTGGTGCACGTGCCTTTACTTGAAAGAAGACAGTCAGAGAATAAGGAGCTATGGTAAGCCCCTCTCTTCATGCTCTGACGACTGACGGTAAGTCCTCTTAATTAAGCTCAGCTTAATTCTCAGCTTTTCCCTACTACAATAACTGTGCTGTTTAAATACCTTGTTGTGCTGCTGTGGTCTCAGAGTCCTGCCAGTTTCAGCTGCAGGTTTTTATGGGGACACGTCTCCGTGTCACAGTTATTCTCATGTACAACTAGTTAGTTTTGACTTAAACTCTTTTACAATTAGGTCTGATTATGGTACAGATGTGTATTTAACACTGAATCTATGAGCCCAAGAAACATTAGATAGATAGATAGATAGATAGATAGATAGATAGATAGATAGATAGATAGATAGATAGATAGATAGATAGATAGATAGATAGATAGATAGATAGATAGATAGATAGATAGATAGATAGATAGATAGATACTTTATTAATCCCAAGGGGAAATTCACAATTATTCACATTAGGACTAAAGATTGGAAACCCACAACAATAACGTACATTAATGATTAAGAGAAGCAGGGTTATCAACCATGGTTATTGTTCACACCAGTCCTATCTAGTTTACTGGCTGCTTTGGCTAGTAGAAAGCTTTAATACAGCATTTAGGGGCACTGTTGGAGTGATATATAGAATGGGTCTGGATCCATTTTTTCAGATGAAGTCTGGACACCATCTGTATACTTCAGCTTATTTATTACATTGCATAAGGCCAACATAAGTGATTCAGATTTCTTTGAAACCTCAGCAGTTGGCAGAATATGGTACAACTTTTCACTTTTTTCCTGTTATCAAGGTAATCATCAATTATCTTGTACAGTATTTTGTTGTCACCATATAAAACGTTTTCTGAAACGTTACTAAAATCTGAGCCCAATAAGTGATATTAATGCACTGAATATCAGCACAATTTTCTAAAATGTGCATTAAATAAGGTCAGATAGCATCTGTAATAATGTACATATTTATGCATTGTAACAAGGATTGACACAAGACATCCAAAAAGGTTTGGGGCAGCCACCTGTATGTTATGCCCTGGCTGCAAAATGGGTATTATTTGTTGAGTTGTGTTCAGGTTCAAGTCCAAAACAGAACTGATTTAGAGGTTTTAAGATGGCGGCTTTAAAGGCCGAGACTGGAAGTGATGTCACCAAGGGTGGTTGCTGGAACCAGAAGTGACGTCATCATTTGGTGGCGGAACTGGAAACAACATCTTCATGGGCGCTGGAACCGGTAAATGGTCTGCAGAGGATCGAGAGAGAAAGTCACTGCACCTTGCCATCCCCTGGTCTGGCATAGAACTACCATTATTCAGGCCCTTTAGCTGCCTCCCATGCGCATGTGTGTGACAGCATATGTATTTTTTTCAGTAGGTTTGGAAATTAATTTCTTATGCACTTGTAATATAACGTAATATAAACAGTAATACTAAAATATCTTCACTACATGGGAATTTGCCATGTCTATGTATACACAATTTATTTACATTTCCTTTCCACTTCACTGTTGAACAGAGACCTTTTCATATAACCAAATGTTATCAATAGGCTTGTAGAAGTTATATGTAAGATGATAGTCAAATTTAATAAATTATATGCTAAAATAGATTAAACTCAATTTTAGCCAAAATGATGTATTTTATTAGATTTGTTTATTGTGACCTTAGTAGTGGAGGTGGTTATGTAGCTCATTGATGCTTAGAAGTATGTTGTTTAGAGATGTATGCTCCTGATAGGGACAAAAAATGGTATATTAAAGACTTTTATAATGAGTTGGACTAGCAACTAATAATCTCACTACACTTAGTATAAGTAATATTACTATTACTACTACTACTCTTATTAGTAGCCCAAAAGTTAATTAAAGAGAACCTCAGGTAGATCAGGGGTACTGAGACCTGCGCATAGAGGCAGGCCCGGTAGTGGGGTTCGTAGATGAGTAACTGAAGGTTGGGTAACCTGAGTAGTCCAGTCAGGGTCAGTTCAGAAAAGGTGTGTGGAGGCACCATGTGATATTACCATCCCCAAGATGACGGATGAAGGTCACGTACAATGCCAGTCAGACAAGAGGCATGAATGAGATGGACCCAGGGACACTAGACTTTGGCCACTAGCCAAAACTAGCTTTTGGGATTTAAAATGTAAAGAGCTTGTGCATGAAATTGAAAAATATTGATTAGATATAGTCAGAGTCAACTCAATGCACTGTATTGGATTTGGAACCAGACTTCTCGATTAAGGATGGTCTCTATCATGTTCTGGAGTTGTCCTTGGGAGGTGTCTTGTGCAGCTGTGGTGATATTCACAAACTGATGACTGGGTGCCTTAGAGTTGGTGTTTGCTCCAGAGGAAAAGAAGGTCACCTTAATGTGACTTTGAGTTCTATTGAGGAAAACTGACTGTTGGTTGGATACAAGGACCAAACTAATATTCATAGTGTTCAAGCTTCTCAGTGACATTAGATTAGATACTCAAAACTGTACTCATCCAGTAACTCTGAAGAAATACGGGGGGACTTCAATGCTCACATGGGGAATAACAGAGATACCTGGAGGGGCATGATTGGGAGAAACAGCTTGCCTGATCTGAATCTGAGTTGTTATAGTATTTCTGTCCTAGTCATGGATTCTTCATAATAATCACTATGTTTAAACACAAGGAAGATCATAAGCGGACCCGTTAACAGAATAATTTGGGCCAAAGATCGATTTTGTAGTTTTGTCATCTGATCTGAACAATCAGTTGAAAAGAGCTGCTGAGCTGTCAACTAATCACCACTTTCTTAGGTTTTCTGGCTAAGAAAGATAGAATGTCTGCTAGATAGCCCTGGCAAACATAAACTGATAGTAAGAGTTTGTAACAGACCAAACTGGTATTATTATCATTGTTTTGTAACAAATGTTTTTTTTATATTTTCATTCTGGGTATTTTAATCACTGTCTGTTGTCTTTAGTGCACCTATATTCCAGCTGTGATCTTTCATCCACAAGGTAAATAAGATCTACATACTGTATGCTTTGTAAAGTTGGAAAAGCTTGTGACTTTGTACTCCACAGTATTTTGTGGGTATGTACTTCAACAATTTTGTTTTCTGGGGCTGATTATTTGAGCTATTTGTTCCCTTTATTTGTGAAACAAAAATTGTATTCAAATGATGCTGTCCTCTTGGCATTATCAGTCTGGGATTTGTGACATGAACTGGAATGGTTCACAGTTGAGGATAATGCAGTTTAGATGAGAATCATCATCTCAAAAGCTGAGGTCATTGCCCGATCCAGGAAAACAGTAGCTTCTCATCAGAAAATTAATTCACCCACTGATGCATTTTAGATCCTTGGGACCTTGTTCACGAGAGAAGGAAAAGGTGATTGTGAGGCTGACAAATAGTGGAGTAGCAGCAGTTTTGCAGAGGTTGAAGAGAACCGTGGTGAATCTGGAATTAAGGCCTCAAATGAGCCTTTGGAGTTAGTGATCAGTCTATATCCCCATTATCACTTATGGCCATGGACTCAGGGTAATGATTGAAAGAATGAAGAGCTCAAATAAGGTTTTTGCACAGGGTTGCAGTATGAAATATAAAATTACAGTTATCAAAACTTTTTATGTCTCTACATGTATAGCCATTAAGAGACAAGATTGTGAATTAAGGATGTGTTCCGCCAGCATGAAATGTATAATATTAAATTCATAGTTTCCATCCATCCATCCATTGTCTCCCGCTTATCCGAGGTCGGGTCGCAGGGGCAGCAGCTTGAGCAGAGATGCCCAGACTTTCCTCTCCCCGGCCACTTCTTCTAGCTCTTCCGGGAGAATCCCAAGGCGTTCCCAGGCCAGTCGAGAGACATAGTCCCTCCAGCGTGTCCTGGGTCTTCTCCGGGGCCTCCTCCCGGTTAGACGTGCCCGGAACACCTCACCAGGGAGGCGTCCAGGAGGCATCCT
Source organism: Erpetoichthys calabaricus (assembly GCF_900747795.2). Classification (NCBI taxonomy): domain Eukaryota; kingdom Metazoa; phylum Chordata; class Cladistia; order Polypteriformes; family Polypteridae; genus Erpetoichthys; species Erpetoichthys calabaricus. Next base: position 53,815,499 of record NC_041398.2, read on the forward strand.
AATCAGATGCCCGAGCCACTAAATTCATAGTTTAATTGAAATAAATTAAATAAATACTTTATTTAGTTTGTTATATATATTTCTAACCATTTAACTCATTTTCTCAGCACAAAATACACGCGTCATATTTTCACCTTCTATATTCTAGTTTCTTTCTTCATAAGCCTACAAAGTGAGAAATAAGAACTCTGAAGTTATGTATTAATATGTAATGAAATACTGGTATTGCTCATATTGTTATCCAGGGTCAACAAAATGTTAATCCTTGTTAACTATCAAGATCTGGGGCTATTAGAGTATGTCTTCTATTCTAATTATACATGATTTTTGTCATTTGTTTCAGGTTTCTTTTACCATTATTCTGTTTCCCTAATTGCATTTTAGGTCTCACAGTTTTGCCTAGCTCAGATTAACTGGGTAAGTAGAGTTCTCTTTGATTCATGTCTATATCTACATCTTATATTGAAGTGTTTTGTTATGTCGCTTCACCTCTTCTTACTGTATATTTTTTTGTATAATTCTAAGCTTTCTTTTAAGTAGTACTCTTATTTGATTCATTTCATTTAGAATGTTTCATTATATCTTTTTCCTTTGGATCCTGGAACTGTTCAAAAGCTTGTACGTTTTGCAAAATGTTTGCAAGACCTGTTTATCTGCCTTATTGTGTTTGTAATCTTTTGTTTCCATGTTTTGCCTCATTTAGCTTGCTTGTTTCTTCATTTCTAAAAGTCCGTATAAATGTATGTAATTGGCAGGGTTTGAGATTCAGCAATAGCCAATTCCTTCACATAATACTGCACCCTTGATTTAGCTCATCCATTTGTCAACGCTACTAGCACAACATTTTAGTAACATGATGAAGGATTTAAAAAGGGCGAACATTAGGGGATGCTCTACTATTGTGCCCAACAATCTTTTCTGAAATCATCTACTATTTACCTGTTTCTTCTGAACTCTGTTTGGTGAAATGTTGCCATCTTTTTCTGATTTTGCTTGTGCTTCTTTATTTTGACACCTCTCCTTGACCTCATGTTTATTTAGCCTAATCATTTGAAATGGATTAAGGAAAATAAAATATATGAATAAAATGTGTGTGCACTGTTCTCTTCACCCATCCTTGTTTGAGGTTTTGAGGTTTATGCCAGGTGCCCAGCTAAATATATCTATTCAATATGACTATGTAAAACCTCCTTATGTGGAACTGCTCTCTGCTGTTTTCAGTTGCGGTTTGCCATAGGCACAATGTACACTTGATCAGCAAAGGTTTAATTTTGTAGTTTTTAGACTAATATAACAGCTCAAATCTCATTTAATGCTTCTATTAATATTATTAAAGTGAAAATCTTATCTTTAGACACATTCACTCACTGAAGTGGATGAATCTAAATAAATAATACATTGTAATAAATGTACTGCTTTTATCTTATAGGTGACATACTCAAATTGAACACAGCGGAGAGCTTTGTTATACTGCTGTATATACAGTACAATACAAGTAATATTACTATGTCCTTTATAACTAAGCTTCAACATTAGCATTCAACATCCATTAATTGATTGTGCATCACCTTTAGATTTAACAGTGAAATCCAAAATGACAATCTTTCTTTTCAGTATTAATTCTGAACTAGACTGGTAGGGTAAACATTTACACCACCTTCCTGACAATTAAGACAGTGAATATATCTATGACAGTTCAAAAATGAAAAATGTTTTAAAAGGTATAAATATTTAAAAGGATTTAGAAAAAAGTATAAGCAGTATTTACAACTGATGCTCTGTATAGAGTACATAAGCAAGGCAAACACAGTTTATTGGTTTACTACAAGCAGATATATTAAAAACAGACATCTTGTTGCTATTTGTCCAGAAAATACCACAGATCCTCAAGAGATCTACATATAGAAATACAATTACCACTAATTGAACCTTTGAAATGTGGTGTAATTTCCAGTCTGTGCTGCAAGCCCCCTTGTTTAACAAAAATCATTAACTTTGTAATTCTTACATACACAATAGATATTCAGTCAGAATAAATACAATGAAAAGTAAAAGATGCATAATTTATTTTTTAGGTATCTGTGCCCAACTTTGACCATTTTGGAGATGCATTATGTAATTAATGTAAAAATTATCTTTATAGTTTAAATGTTTTCTTCCTTCTTGCTTTTGTTCTGTTTGTTTTCTGGTGCGAGTCATCAGTAATGATTTTTACTTTTCCCCTAAAGCTGATGAATGCTGACTAGTATACAGAAACAACAAAGTGTAGGTGCCAGGGAGAAAAGACAGGCATCCTAGCTTAATAATAATAGTTCTTTGCATTTATATAGCGCTTTTCTCTCTATTCAAAGCGCTCAGCAATTGCAGGTTAAGGGCCTTGCTCAAGGGCCCAACAGAGCAGAGTCCCCATTGGCATTTACGGGATTCGAACCAGCAACCTTCCGATTGCTAGTGCAGATCCCTAGCCTCAGAGCCACCACTCTGCCTTGTATAAATGATGGATTCATACCCCACCAGGAGGGTATAATGGATAGACTTGGTGAACTGGCTTACCAGGAGTAATTCATTCCCCAACATGACTGGTGGCAGTGTTCCTCAAGGTTGAACCTGATGAAAACACCAACAGGATTGCATGGGAGTTGGAGTCTGGAAACAGTCCTGAAGGTGCTAAGGGGGAAGGACTGCACTGGTTTGTGCATGACCTGGCAATGCTCCGGATGACCTGGACATGAGACCAGAAGCAGTTCCCAGCTTGAATTTAAAAGACAGCCTCACTATTCAGAGTCAAGAGGCAGTGGGCAACATTCTTGGGAGGTGGAAGGAGGGAATTTATATATGTGCATTGTGGCTGGAATTCTTGGAAAAGAAGGTGTTTGTGACAGACATGAATCCTTTATTTGAATCCGGAATTGTGCTTGGACATTATTATGTCTGTAGTTTGGGGCTCAGTGGTACACCTTTGTGATTACAGCAGTCAAAAATGAAATCTGGACAACACTCTTGAATGCCACACCACTGGAATAATGATTATCATGTTGTGATGTGGGCGGCATGGTGGCGCAGTGGTAGCGCTGCTGCCTCGCAGTTAGGAGACCTGGGTTCGCTTCCCGGGTCCACCCTGTGTGGAGTTTGCATGTTGTCTGCGTTGGTTTCCTCCCACAGTCCAAAGACACGCAGGTTAGGTGGATTGGTGATTCTAAATTGACCCTAGTGTGTGCTTGGTGTTTGTGTGTGTCCTGTGGTGGGTTGGCACCCTGCCTGGGATTGGTTCCTGCCTTGTGCCCTGGGATTGGCTCCAGCAGACCCCCGTGACCCTGTGTTCGGATTCAGTGGGATGGATGTTGTGATGTGGAAGTAATGATGGGGTTTTTTTTGTATTGCATGACTTGTGGGCCTGGTTGCCTTTGGTTACAAATAACTTAAATCATGTCATAACAAGTTACAATAGATATGCAGTCCTTTATAGGATTGTTCATGCTAAAGGTGCTTGCAGAGATGTCTGCTAAGAAAAGAATAGAGCATAATGCAATTGCTATGTTAATCAGTAAAGAAGTAGTTTCTTATTTTACTGGACCGTTACTGAGTAATGTTTCTCCTGAGAGGTTGATTTAGAGTTTGTTTTTAATCTGTTCAAGCTGTTATATTGATTAACTTCACATTGGTTCCAAGTCTTTAAGAAAAGTGAAATGCCTTCACAGATAAGATTGTTAGGAAATCCTGTTACTCATTGTATGGAACACATGACACCATCTGTCCACTACCTTTAGCCAAGAGGATATTGTTATCCCAGCCTATCAACACTTGCCCCATTCTGGATCAATAGTCAATTTCTTGGCTTTCTGAATCATTTTTTGTAAAGTGTCACTTCTTCTTCGCACCAATTTGCATGCAATGTCCTGGATGATATTATTTTTTTCACATAGTGTATCTTAAACAATGTTTGTACTGTACACATCACTTGCTAAATCCTAGTATTTTATTTGCCTTTTAATTACTTTTAGTATTAATTACTCTGTACAGAATTTAACTTTTTTTCCTGTATTAAAACTGAGTGTATTATAAGTGATGATTGCAGTCATCCAAGCAGCAATGTGCATATGCCTAAAACTCATATTAGATGAGTAGACAGTCTAATATTTATCTACACAGTTTACATTATTTAAAAAAGTCATTAAAAGTGGCTGACTGATTAGAACACCATCCAGGCCGCAGTCATGTGATCTTAAATCACAGGCTGCTGTTTATCCTACCTGTTACTTTCCTGAAGTGGTTACCCATAATCCTTGTTATGGGGCATCCAGTAAATTTAGTCATCATTAAACTACTTGACAACCAAAAAATAAGATGTATAATTAGCCAAAGAGATAAAACCAGACCCTCCACCATAGGCACTTGTAACAGAAACTTAGAAATCTATCGCCAGTTCAGAAAGAAGTATGTAGTTTTAAATACTGCTTACTGAACATTCACTGTTTTGGAAGTAAGGCTGTTTTGGCAAATGATATTATATTAAGTACAAAATCTGATCGGGGTCTTCTCACTGAAACCTGGTTAGTAAATCTGACACTGCTCCCCTAGCTGAGGCGTCACAAGATGGATACTCGTTCTTTCATAAGTTTAGAGACTCTGGTCGAGGAGGAGGCCTTGGAATAATTCATTGTAACAAAATGCAAATCACTTCTAAAAATTTAGGCGACTTCACATCATTTGAGGCATTCATTTTAAATATTAAAACAGATTCCAACACAATTGTAGTGCAAGTCTGCAGACCACCAGGGCCATATTCATTGTTCATGACTGAATTTGGCAACCTTTTATCTGATTTGACTATAGATTATGATCATGTAGTATTGATGGGGGTTTTTAATGTATACATTGAGGTGGAAACTATATATTTTAAAATATTTTAAAAATATTTAAAAGTAAATATTTTACTTATTTGCTAGATAAAAGCCAAGCTTATTGCTAAAAATTCAGTAGGATTTTGTCAGATTGTCAAATGTCCAACTCATAATCATAACCACACATTAGATTTAATTATAACTTACAAAGTTGAATTTCAAAATGTAAATATTATTCCATTAAATGAAGTTATTTCCGATCACTACTTAATTATGTTGATTTGGTTCTGCCCTTACCAATACACTCACAGATTAAAACAAAGACAGTGAGACATCCAGACTGTAATTCTGCCTCAAAGTTTATAGATACTTTGAGTAAGTCAAGTGTAAATGTGGAAAACCACTTAGATCAGTTAATATTGAATGTAAACAAGGAAAACAACTGATCAGCTAACAACACATTATAATATGACCTTGTGAGATGCTCTGGATGCAGTGGCTCCCTTTAAAACAAAAGTAATCAAAGCACATAGAAACTCTCTCTGGTTTAATGGAAACACTTGAGCTCTTAAATTAGACTGTCAAAAACTGGAGCGCAGATGGAGAACAACAAAGCTACATGTCTTTCAAATTGCATGGACAGAAAGTGTTCAAAATATAAAAAAAGCTCTCTCAGATTATTATTCTAAAGTTATGGATAACAATAATAAAAATCCTTGACTGTTTAGAACAGTTTTCGGGGAATTCAGATCTACAGATCTACAGTGCAAAATACCAACAGATATTAGCAGTACAGACTTTATGAACTTCTTTAATGAGAAAATTAAAAAATAAGATCCCAGACCTCAGCATCATAGTGCAAACCACATACTAGCTTGGCTGACCCTGACTCACATTGCATTCAACATATCCTGTAACTGAGCAGGAAATCTTGACTTTAATTTCTAAAATGAAACTTACTACTTGTTCCCTAGATCTGGTGCCAACAAAACTAGTAAAAAGTGAAATGGATGTTCTTGCAGTGCCTATTCTTAACATTATTAATAGTTCATTATTGCATGGCACAGTACCTGATGCACTAAAAGTGTCAGTCATCCAAGAATTACTTAAAAAGTCAGTACCTAGACCCACATATACTTAATAATTATAGACCCATTTCAAATTTACCCTTTCTATCTAAAATACTTGAGAAAGTAGTTGACAATCAGATTCAGTCACACCTTACACATCACAATTTATTTGAGAAATTCTAATCTGGTTTCTGCACTGGTCATAGTACAGAAACGGCACTAACGTGTTGTTTTGTCTTGGTAGAGTAATATATTGCTCTACTTTCCCCTATTGTATTATTAATAAGTAGCCTTTGTCAGAATGCCTAATCCTGCAGATTTTCCACTGTGTATAAGGTATTACAGTATATAACTTATCCCCACCTTCCCTTCTATATCTATAACCTCAGGCAATTAGGTATAATAAAAAGACAAGCAGGAGTTAAGTTACACATAAAACAATGTATTATTGATAATATTCATAAATAATAACAATATGCAAAGTACATTTGAATATTGGCAACCATACAACCAGATTAAATGGTGATGTGTAGTTTCAGGCGGCACACAGACTTGTAGTTATTTAAAACGTCTCTAGTTAAAGCATCATTGGTGCTCAGCTTTCTTCAGAACAGGCCGCAAGCCTGTTCAAATATGGCTGCCAAGCTGTGGTCTCCATTGTGTTGTCCTTTCAGTTCATCAGTTTGGTCTTCATGATCAGAGGTTAGTAAAAGAGATATACTTCTTCATCATATGTTGGTTAGTAAGAGAGAGAGAATGTGGTTGAACAAGCAGATTTATAGATTCTCTGTCCAACCCCTAGAGCCAATAGGACATCATGGTACTTAAAATCTTCTGACAGAAGCCAATTCCAAACAGCCATGCTTCAGACCAATGGGGCAACACCTGCCATCCGCCAAAACTATATGGCAGCTTGGCTTCCTTGTGGGGGTTGAAAGACTTTAGCAGAGAAACACTCGCCAAACTGGTTTAAAGCACCCCCCCCCCGCAACTCTGTCGTAAAATTCAAAGAGACCCATTCCTAAAAGGGGGGAAGGGGTTGTAAACATGAATGCTTCTCACTAATGTAACACAAAATTACATTGCTTTGCCTAAATTACAAATAAAGACATACAAAATATTTATCAAGTTATATGCAAAATCTTACATCATAACACATGTGTTGTAAACTACATTCTGATATCCTCTGATGAAGGAAACTCCACTCTAATTATGTTGTTAGACTTAACAGGAGCATTTGACAATTGACCATTCTATTTCACTGCACAGGCTGGAAAATGACGCTGGGTAAACAGGCAGTGTCCTTGCCTGGTTTAGTTCTTATTTATCAAATCGATTCCAATACATACAGAAATGTGCTGACAGTACTCCATCATTATACACAGAAGTGAGATATGGTGTCCCACAGGGCTCAGTACTGGGACCTTTACTGTTTTCACTTTACATGCTTCCACTGGGATCTATCCTTAGAAAACAAGTTAATTTTCACTCATATGCAGATGACACCCAGTTATACCTTTCTTTCAGACCAAATAAAGTTTCTCCGATGATATCTTTAATTAGATGTGTTAGTGAATTAAAGGAGTGGATGGATGATAACTACTTGTCTTTAAACACAGATAAAACAGATATGTTAATTATTGGAGGGAATGATGCTAATTGCAACAATATTTTGTCATCATTTAACTCAGCTGGAATCACCATTAATTTTACTGAATTAGCCCACAATGTAGGAGTTATCTTTGATTCTAGCATGTCATTTAAAGCGCACATTATAACCATGAGAGCTCTGGACAACAAATAACAAAATTGCCAGAAATGATAGTAAAAAACTAACCTGTTCCAGTAGTCTTTCCTTATCTAGAATTCACAGTGAGCTTTTTATTAAAGAATCAAAAAGATTTGCCCATCATGGTAAGCAGCATTTATACCCTGCGCACATCACCAGCATCTTATGCCATTACTTATACATTTTGGTGCCCACACCTAAATTCTGCAAAATGCTATTACCCATTATAAAACTGGTGCCAAGAAAATAATTTAAAACACAGGACCCAATCACCCTGGTCATCACTTAACTCAATCTGCATGTCCTTGAGTACTAGTAAGACCCACACAGACACAATGGATGTGCAAACTCTACATGGACAATGGCCAGGCAAAGAATTCAAAACCAGGACTCCACATTTTAGGTTCAACTCACCCATATACTGTGACCGTGGATTTGATTAAATGAGTTTCCGAATGGTGTGTTATTTGGAAACGCTAATCTAGTTCCAGAAAATGACAATAAATGATTAAAATAAAGCAATGGTCAATTTAAAAGAATATACAAGATTGTTGCTAAAAGCTACGGATAAACTAAGACATGAACTGAAAGAGGATGTAGCAAAAACAATTTTAAAAAATTATTTAAAAAGTCCAGAAACCTACAGTAGATAAACCAAGGAAAGTCAAAATGTAAAACATAATGACAAAAACCCTGAGGAACTGTAAGGAGCTTTATACGAGTGTCTGAACTGAAGATTCCATACAAATGAACATGAGAGATGGTTAGCAAATGACAAATTGTGAGGTTTTTTTAAATGCCTTACCCACTTTGAAGTTTTCTTACCTTGCTACTTTTGATTTAATGTAAATTATGGTGCAACAAAGAAACAAAGCAAAAGGCTCTAGTAAATGCTTAATATAATTATACAGAATTGAGAAATTAGATAATGTGTATATGAGTACATTTATAAATAAAAAACTGTTAAACACCATGCATCTCTGCCCTTGTTTTGAATGTCTGGCAAATGCCTGTTAAAGATTTCCACTAAGGAAGCAGACATGTCTAGCAATGATCTGCACTACTTGCTTCTCAAACAGGAACTGTTTAATGTAACAAGGTATAACTGTCAAAAGAAAGACTCAGAGCATTTCGTCAAAGTCAATATTCCTGGAAAGAAACTGAAACAAAATCTGCACAGCAACATAACTAATAGTGAAAGTTTATTGAGTAAACTTTTACCACCAACAATCTGAAAGCTCTCTTTCAGATGCTTCTTCTAAATGCAAATATCTTTTATTTTACTACAAAGTATTCAATGAAATAGAAGTACATTGTACTTCTAAGAAGTACACTGTACTTCTAATTAAATATAAGAAAAAAAAACAAAAGCAATTTTGACAAAGTTTTTTAAATTAAATAATTTAAGACAAAATATAAAAATTAATTGTAGAAAAGGTAACAATGTCAATCTTGTATATATTTCTACATTAGCAGACATAATACTGTATGCCACCCTCCATCCTATTATTTATATGGGTTATATCCAGGACCTGTGGTTTTCTTCCACTGCTTGAGAATAAACATTAAGTTATCCCAGTATGTGTGAGACTGAATTCTACAAGAATCCTGCATGTTGCTGTTTAAACAAATGGCCCACATTCTCAAATAGGACAAACATAGCTAAATGTAGAAATTTCATGGCTAATACACAATCACTTAAAACAGTTACTGATCTATTATTATAAATTTAACCAAATAAAATACCAAGCCTACAAATAAACTTATTTAATGGGTACTGCACACTATATTGACTTTATTTGTCCCCGGGGGATGGTTAGTTTTTTAAAGAAACTTATTAGACAGACAGACAGACAGACAGACAGACAGACAGACAGACAGACAGACAGACAGACAGACAGACAGACAGACAGATAGATAGATAGATAGATAGATAGATAGATAGATAGATAGCATCTACAGCAGGTTAAAGCAGTATTGCGGGTGCTAGGAAAAGCCGGTCTTCGTATTAATCCAAAGAAATGTTTCTTTGGGATGAATAAAGCCAAATATTTAGGCTACCTGGTGAGCCAGGGTACTGGGAGGACATAGTGTACCAAAATAGAAGCCATTTTGAATTGGCCCCGTACGAAGACCAAGAGGCAGAACCAAGTCTTTCTTGGCTTAGCGGGGTACTACCACTGGTTCGTGCCCAGATTTCCTGAGAGAGTGGTGCCCTTGACTAATCTCAAAAAGAAGAGGGCCCCGAACAATGTGGTATGGGATGATGACACGGAAGCTGCATTTTGTAACTTAAAACAGGCCCTTACGTCCAGACCTATTTTGATGGCACCTAATTTTTCTTTGCCTTTTAAACTCCAGTCAGATGCTTTGGATACAGGCCTGGAAGCTGTGCTGAGCCAGAGTATCGATGGTGTTGAACACTCTGTCATGTTCCTAAGCTGGAAATTGCTGGAATGGGAAACCAGGTATGCGGCAGTGAAGTGGGAAGCCTTAGTGATCAAATGGGCGATTACACAGCTGCGATACTACCTCCTGGGTTATGAGTTCACCTTGGTTACAGACCATGCACCTTTACAGTGGATGGCCTTACACAAGGAGTTGAACCCTCAAATCACGAAGTGGTTCTTGGTTCTGTAGCGTTATATGTTTTCATTCGTTCACTGACAGGACTCTCATCACGCCAACACAGATGCTGTTTCTCGGTTTCATGACCTCTCGGTCAGGAACGCCCGACCCAATGGGTCTGGGCTGAGGGGGGAGCCGTGTCACATACGTGCGCATGGGCAGCAGCTGAAGGGCTCACAAAGGGTTAATTCTATGCCAGACCAGGGGGTGGCAGGGTGCACTAATCCTCTCTCTTTTTCATCGGCAGACCAACCACGGGAAATTTCGCCTGGACTTGACGAAGTGACATGTCTTCCGGTTCTGGACCCAATGATGTCACTTCCGGTTCCCACCCTGATTGTATCATTTCTCCTGCCCGGCTTTACAACTGCCATCTTTGCCTGTTATGATTGTTCTATTGTTGGACTGAATTCTGTTGAGAACTGTTCTATGGAATCAACCTTTCAATTTTGGCAGCCTAATTCAAGTATACGGGCGGCTGCCCCCAAAACTCTTTCTGTGTCAGTCCAGTCTTTTCACAATAGATAGATAGATAGATAGATAGATAGATAGATAGATAGATAGATAGATAGATAGATAGATAGATAGATAGATAGATAGATAGATAGATAGATAGATAGATAGATAGATAGATAGATAGATAGATAGATAGATACTATGGCCTGAATACACACAAAAATGATAAAAAAGGAAGAACATTAAAAAGAAAGAAGAACTTCTGATGTGGCAGCCACAGTCACAGTGAGGAATTATGCAGACATGTTGCTATTGGTATAATGGAGCCCCAATAGCATTTCCTGATACACTTTTGATGATTAATTTGTTTGCTGAAAATGCTGTTATAGTATTAGTGTGTCAGAGATGGGAGGAATTGTTCATAATGGCACTGTATTTTTGAATCCTGACTATGTAGAGACTGCTTATTCTTCTATTGTTTGTGTGGGCTTTTTTCTAGGTACTGCCTTTATTATTCAATATCCCAAGTATGTGTGTGTTATGTTACTTGCCAATTCCAATTTTGCCCCTTATGCATGAGTGAGCCAGGTAATGTAATGATACCTTGTCCAAGGTTAGCTTTTGACGTGTGTCAAATGCTGCTGAGATAGAACTTGGTCTTTTGTGATGTTGAATTGGATTAAGCAGACTTGTGAATATTGTTACATTACAAAAAAAATTTAAAATATATAAAAAAATTATAATACCAAAGTATCAACCCAAAAACTACAATAAATAAATAAAGCAATAAATAAAGTAATAGGAGTTATAGGAGACTTGACAATGTATTTTTCCAAGTAGGCATATACAGTAGTAAGCATAAAGTTTAAACTGCTACTTTAATTCCCTTCCATGCAAGTGTACTATATAAAAACAATACAGTCTCTGAGAAAGTCAAAGTGACACTGATTAGTTCCAGAAGTATTTTAAATAATTTTCTCCTATTTAAAGTCTAGACCATTCTTCATGGTCAAAAGAGTTTTGAGAAGCTGAAATTACACATACTGCAAAAATCTGTATGTTTAATGCAGGGTTGGCATTTTTAAAGAACATCAAAGAACAAAACCATTATTTTCACAGACCACTGACTGCAAAGCCACAAACAAGAACTGCATAAAAAACAAAAAACATTTTTTGCATAATAAAAATAGTACAGGAAGAGAACAGTTCAAGTTATTTAGTAATACTTTCCATGCCACACTACTGGTAATGGTACCCTCAAGGCACAAAACATTCTCAAGACTTTATCACTAAAGTACCAAATTAGTGTATGGTGAAATTCCTCTGCCTTCCATTCTTTTCTAAACTCAATTTGTCTATTAAAGTGTCCTAAAGAGTCAAAGCCTGTCATAGTAGTTTTACAGTACTTATAAAACGTATTCAACCCTTTGGTTGTTTTCACACATTTCTTTGAATCACAATGGATTCAATTTAGCTTTTTTGACAATAATCAAAATAAAATTGCTCTTTAATGACAAAGTTAAAACAGATCTCTGCACAGTGGTCTAAATGAATTATAAATATAAAACACAAAATAATTGATTGCATAAACGTTCCCCACCGTCAAGTATTTGTAGATGCACCTTTTGCACTAATTTCAGCCTTGAGTCTTTGTGGAGAGGTCTATCTCAGCTTTGCACATCTGGACACTGCAATTTGTCCCAGTTCTTCTTTGCAAAATGGCTCAGGCTCTGTCGAGTTACACGAGGATCATCAGAAAACATCATTTTACAAATCCAGGTACAAATTCTCAGCTGGACTAAGATGTGGACTCTGATTCTGCCACTTCCAAATATTAGCATTGTTGTTTTTAATTCATTCCTGTGTAGCTTTGGCTTTATGCCTGGGGTCATTGTCTTTGTGGAAAACAAACCCTCTCTGAAAGTCCAAGTTTCTTCAGGACTGCATCGGGTTTTTCTCCTGTATTTTGCTGCATTCATTTTATTTTTTCTTTATTTATTCTACTACATTTGCTACAGAGAAGTATCACCACAGCATTACATTGCCGTCATTATGTTTCATGTGTGTTTTTGATAATGTGCAGTTTTAAGCTTATGCAAAACATGGCATTTTGTTTGATGGCCACAAAGCTACATTTAGATCTTATCAGACAACAGAACCTTCTTTCAACTGACTTCAGTGTGTCCCATGTGCCTTCTGGCAAACTCAAGCCAAGATGTCATGTGCATTTTGTAACAGTGGCTTTCACTTTGCCACTTTCCCATAATCTATGGTTGGTGAAACACCCAGGCCACAGCTGTTACATGCACAGTCTCTCCCACTGTAGCATGGAACTTATTCAGAGGTATCATTGGTGTCTTGGTGGCATCTGTCACTGGTCTTCTTCTTGCATGATCACTCAGTTTTTGTGAATGGCCTTCTGTAAGCAGGTTTACAGCTGTACCATACTGTTTCCATTTCTTAATAACTGATTTAACTGGACTCCAAGGGATATTTAGTGACTTGGATATTTTCTTGTCTTCATGTCCTGACTTGTGCTTTTTAATCACCTTTTCACAGAGTTGCTTGGAATGTTCTTTTGTCTTCATTGTGTAGGTTAGGCCATAATACAGACTAAACACAAGCTGGTCTTCCAATACAGGTGCATTTACACTACAATTAACTGAAACCCCCTGACAACAGACAGGTGATCTCCACTGAACTATTTATGTGATTTCTAAAACCAATTGACTTCACTACTGATGAATTAGGTGTGTTATATTAAAGGTGGGCAAATACTTGTGTGATCAATTAATCTGTATTTTACATATGTACCTAGTTTACAACACTTAGCAGGTATCTGTTTTCACTTTGACATTAAACAGTCTTATTCTGTTGATCAATTTCATAAAAGCCGAATTAAATCCACTGTGATGCAGTGTTACATAATAATGAAATGTGAAAACTTTCAAAGCAATAAAAACTTTTACTGGTACAGAAAGTGCCAGAAGAAACCAACTTTGAAAAGCATGTCAGTAAATTGATGGTCCACAGACATAAAAGTGACTTAATTTCTTCTGCATAAACCACTGTGTCATCATGCATGCATGGCAGAATATATCAAACCCCTCATAATTTCTTACTTGTAAAAATTCTTGTTGGCTTTTCTCTCCATTGGAAATCCCATCATACCACAGATAACTTGTGAATTCTTAGGAGTCCAGCCAATATCACAAATGTGCGTCCAGCCATCCTTGTATTTGATCTCCACAATTCCCTCTGTCACTGGGTTTCTCTTTTTAGCACTGGCTACAATAGGCCTGAGCCGTATCTCTTCAACACGGTCTTCTTCAACCTGCTGGTGGATAAACAAACATTACATTTTTAACATATTGATTTAAATCCTCAACAGTGAACCGAAGATTCAAATCTTTCACTCAATGATTTAAAAAAAAGCGATTTCCTGGATGAACAGAATGATCTACAAAGTCATCTTTTGCAAATTCTCTCAGCTTACTATTACTGCTAAATATATACTTTCTTTTGCTCTGCTTTACTCCTTTCATGTTATATTACTGTATTCTTTGCTCAGAATATTGTCTTCGTATAGCATCTACTAGCAATGGTATAATATAAAATGTTGGTTGAGTGATTAACTGAATGATTTCAGTATATATTAATAAACTGACTTTAATACTCTCTAAGGCTACTGTTTGGTGCTCCTGCTCACAGCCACAGGGACTAGGTTCAGCTTTCAATTTGACCTCTGTCTATGTGAATTTTGTATGTTCTCACCATGGTGTGTATGCACATTTACTTTGACATCTTCAAGATATTCAGGACGAGTTGACTGTGGTTACTCTATACTGGATTTATGTGAGTCTGTGAGGGTGTGTGATGGACTGGCATTTCATCCAGGGATTCTGTTTCTGTTTGTGCCCAATGTTGCCATCATAGACACTGACTCTTTACAATCCCAAATTAGATAAAGTGGCTTTGAAAAAGTTGTTATGCCATTATACTCTCTCCCTGTTGATTCACATAAATTAGACATATTCCATCTGAGAAACTTTTTTGACCAGGTCACAACAGGAAAAAAATAATATTGTAGCAAATTTTCTGTCTTACTCAATTCCTGTGTATGCAGTACACTGAGATTGCGTAGAACCAGAACCAGTACTTGTCATTTCATTCGTCTTTTACAGGAAATCGTGCCCTTACAAAAACTTGCATAACCTGTCTGCTAGCAACTCTTCAATTCTAAATTATCCAATCAGTGTTTATCCTGACTCTCTGAGGACATGGATCCATTTTTCAGAACTAAAAAAACTAGCATGGTGTCATTGTGAATGGTTATGCAAGTGTTACTGTTACTCGTTCAAGCAGCAAAATGCAATTCATAACACATAAAAGCAAAGTAGGAAATGCTAAAATAAATCAGAGATGTTAGGAAAATGTTTACTGGTCTGGAAATGACCAAGTCTCTTCTTTGTGTTTCTTCTCTGAGACTTAAATATGCACCCTGTCTATTCAAGTAAAGAACTTAAAGGATAGATAGATAGATAGATAGATAGATAGATAGATAGATAGATAGATAGATAGATAGATAGATAGATAGATAGATAGATAGATAGATAGATAGATAGATAGATAGATAGATAGATAGAGTCATATGAAAAGGTTTGGGAACCCCTCTTAATTCTTTGGATTTTTGTTTATCATTAGCTGAGCTTTCAAAGTAGCAACTTCCTTTTAATATATGACATGCCTTATGGAAACAGTAGTATCTCAGCAGTGACATTAAGTTTATTGGATTAACAGAAAATATGCAATATGCATCATAACAAAATTAGACAGGTGCATAAATTTGGGCACCCCAACAGAGATATTACATCAATACTTAGTTGAGCCTCCTTTTGCAAATATAACAGCCTCTAGACGCCTCCTATAGCCTTTGATGAGTGTCTGGATTCTGGATGGAGGTATTTTTGACCATTCTTCCATACAAAATCTCTCCAGAGAGGCATGGACAGCCTGCTTCAAATCATTCCCATAGATTTTCAATGATATTCAAGTCAGGGGACTGTGACGGCCATTCCAAAACATTGTATTTCTCCCTCTGCATGAATGCCTTTGTAGATTTCGAACTGTATTTTGGTTCAATGTCTTATTGGAATATCCAACCCCTGCGTAACTCCAACTTTGTGACTGATGCTTGAACATTATCCTGAAGAATTTGTTGACATTGGGTTGAATTCATCCAACCCTCGAGTTTTACAAGGGCCCCAGTCCCTGAACTAGCCACACAGCCCCACAGTATGATGGAACCTCCACAATATTTGACGGTAGGTAGCAGGTGTTTTTCTTGGAATGCGGTGTTCTTCTTCCACCATGAAAGCGCTTTTTGTTATGACCAAATAACTCAATTTTTGTCTCCTCAGTCCAAAGCACTTTGTTCCAAAATGAATCTGGTTGTCTAAATGAGCATTTGCATATAAAAAGCGACTCTGTTTGTGGCGTGAGTGCAGAAAGGGCTTCTTTCTCATCACCCTGCCATACAGATGTTCTTTCTGCAAATTGCGCTGAATTGTAGAACAATGTACAGATACACCATCTGCAGCAAGATGTTCTTGCAGGTCCTTGGAGGTGATCTGTGGGTTGTCTGTAACCATTCTCATAATCCTGCGCATATGCCGCTCCTGTATTTTTCTTGGCCTGCCAGATCTGGGTTTAACAGCAACTGTGCCTGTAGCCTTCCATTTCCTGATTACATTCCTTACAGTTGAAACTGACAGTTTAAACCTCTGAGATAGCTTTTTGTAGCCTTCCCCTAAACCATGATACTGAACAATCTTTGTTTTCAGATCTTTTGAGAGTTGCTTTGAGGATCCCATGCTGTCACTCTTCAGAGAAGAGTCAAAGGGAATCACAACTTGCAATTGACCACCTTAAATACCTTTTCTCATGATTGGACACACCTGTCTATGAAGTTCAAGGCTTAACGAGCTAATCCAACCAATTTGGTGTTGTAAGTAATCAGCATTGAGCAGTTACATGCATTCAAATCAGCAAAATTACAAGGGGACCCAAATGTCTGCACAGACAGTTTTTCACATTTAATTTAATTTCATACAACTAAATACTGCTTCACTAAAAATCTTTGTTTGGAAAACGCCCCAGTACTCAGATGTTCCTAGGAAGTGAAAGACATACCACTGTTATCTTTTTTGTTGAAAGTAGAGTAAATTATTATGCAGACTGAGAGGGGTTCCCAAACGTTTTCATATGACTGTAGATAGATAGATAGATAGATAGATAGATAGATAGATAGATAGATAGATAGATAGATAGATAGATAGATAGATAGATAGATAGATAGATAGATAGATAGATAGATAGATAGATAGATAGAACTTTATTTTTCCCTAGGGAGAAATTTGGCAATGTAAAACTTTTACAAGTACACTATTAAACTACTGAACTAAAAATCTTGTAGTTTAAAGTGCATTGTTTAGGATGTCAGGTTTTAGCCTACCCTACTACTCTTTGGTCTTTCTTTCTCTGCCTTGTAAACATCTATAATTAAATACTGTGTATTGGTTAAATTACTCAGCATCACACTTCAACAATGTTTTTAAGTGACCTATATTGAAATCTTCCTTCAGAGGTGAGTAACATGCATAAATATTCCAGATATGTTCTGTTCCCTGTTTTTTTAGTGTGGATGGCAGCCCACAGGTTTTATTAGTAAGGCACATCTGCAAAGCTTTATCACACACTCAGGCATATGCTAGACTTGTATTAAAATGTTAATTTGACAGATCTAACATTCCTAAATCCATATTTACAATCATTTAAGAATGTTTACATATACAGATTTTTTGTGTTTTTTCTGAGTATAGTTTCTATTTTCTATTTATTGTTATGATATTTTATAGGAGTATTCCAAATATCTATTTTTTCTGTTACAGTTTTCTTAACTACCTTACATTGTGCTTTCTGATTGTAATTAATTTGTAAAGGCGGATTATGAATAAAAACTGCCTTGTTTCATTTTCTGCTACAGATGTAACATTAACGTACATACAGTATTTGTAATTTCAATGAGTATAAGTTAAATATATACCTAAATGTTCTTAACCTACGTGGGAAGCAGCCCGGACACAGACAGACGGACATCATTTTATAAGTCCAATACACGTTTATTATAATACTAAAGTGCAGAAAACCCAGTACTGCAGCACCAATCACCACAACAGTCCAGGCCAACACAATAGTATGCCTTTTCTTCAGACCGCCTCCTTCTTTCTCCTTACAGACCATGACCTCTTCCATCCCACTCCAGCCCTGAATAAAGGGAGGCAACCCCTTTTATTATCCCCCGGATGTGCTCCAGGTGTGCTTCGGCAATCTTCCACCGACACGCCCCAGTATGGCAGAAGTGCTGGCTGTATCCCCGGAAGCACTCCGGGTGTCCCTGCTCCTCTTCCCGCCAGCACTTCCTGGTGTGGCGGAAGTGCTGAGGTCCAAGGCTGCCAAGGCATCCGGGCGCCCCCTGGCCCCCTCCTCCGGTCCTCTTGGGCGTCCGGGCTGCGTGCCACAGTACCCCACCACAAGCTGAGACCCCTAGGGGCCAGCGGCCCGTCCCGCGAGGGCAGGTCTTCCACGGCAGGAAGCTGACATGCTCCACTCCAGGGTCCCATCTTGCAAAATATAAACCAGAACATGGGGCGGAGACATTGCCTTGACGCCGCCAATCGGCGTCATGTTCCCTCATTGTAGGGCAACGCTTCCCCCTCTGACCGGCACCCCGGTGCTTGCCACCTCGGCCCCCCTTTTGAGACCTCCGTGCCCCCCATGTTGGGACATTGGACAGGACCACACGCGCCCCCATTACCTCAGCCGGCTGTGGGGTTTCCCTCTGCCTCCGCAGAGGGCGGCCCTTCTCTGGACGTGAGCACCTAGCATCACGTCCCTTCCTATCGGAGGAACCGGTTCTCTTCCTTCGATTCCTCCTCTTTCTCTTGGACGCCCTGACGGTCTGGGTCTGCGCATGGCAAACGCACAGATCCAACCCCGTCTGCGTCCCTATAGACCGACGCAAGACCGTTGCGGGCTCGGGGCGTAGGGCGCTAGGACCCAGGGCACTCATCAGCCCCCGTCCTGCCAGCCCTCTTGATCTTCCTCCCCTCGCCTCGCGCACAGCTCTCAGCACCGCATCCACTGTCAGAGAACCCCCTACTAGGTTCCGATCACTCGAATCACAGGCCTTTTCAGTGGGCTCTCCTTTATGCTTTACGGGGTTGGCTTCACTTACCATCCCCACTGTACATCTCTGGCCAAAGGATCCAGCGTCGTGCCGTTCTGTCGAAGCACGCAGCGTCGGTGATGACGCGAACACCTTCCCCTTCAGCATTTGCAACTCTGCAAGGAGAGCACTCAGCACCTTTAACAAAGGCGACTCTACAGGCCAAAGGCACTCCTCCGGCTCACGCAGAGCCACCGGCAAGGACAGGAAGACAGCCGACAGTGAGCTTACCTGTCCGTCAGCAACACGCGTCGGCTGCTTCCTGTGGGCCTTTCCCCCTGGCCCAATCGGGTCTCTCCCTGGCACGTGATGGACATTCCTTTGTCCCGCCTCCATCCACTCATCGGCGGGCCCGCAAGACACACCATCCAATCGTGTGCCTGTCACAGGGAGGGACTTCCAGTCCGCGGCCATTTTGGCTTCTTTCCCCCTGGTGCAGCGGCATGCTGGCTCTTTGGGTTGCAGCGTCTCCCTCTCAGCAGCTCTCCCTGCTGCTGCTGCGTTAACGAGGTGCTGCGGAGCAACATGCGCCTGCCACCAACAAGGAACCGGGCAGCCCCTGCCTGCAACACACAAAACACACGCGGCCCCATAGGGCCGGTCGCTGGCAAGCAGGGAACTTACTTCCTGGGTCCTGTCTGTCCGAGGAGGTGTCCTCGATGTTGCCTCCTTAGGCGACATGCTGTCCCGGGCGCCTCCAACGATGGCGCACTCGTAAGAGCCCGCTGCACTCCTGCACCATCTGTTGTTGTCCTGCACCAGGGGAAAATGACCCTTCTGCGGACCAGTTGCAGCCCCTTTGGTGAATTGCTCCCGCGGGGTTGTGCATGTGCCGCTCCCGCGGCACGTGTGTGGGTTCCGCTGCTGCGCCGGGCCGTCCACAGAATGATTTTTTGAACCAGGTCCCCGCCTTGAACCAGTAGGAGCATCCTGCCTGCTACAACACCGTGGGAAGCAGCCCGGACACAGACAGACGGACATCATTTTATAAGTCCAACACACGTTTATTATAATACTAAAGTGCAGAAAACCCAGTGCCGCAGCACCAATCACCACAACAGTCCAGGCCAACACAATAGTATGCCTTTTCTTCAGACCGCCTCCTTCTTTCTCCTTACAGCCCTGAATGAAGGGAGGCGGCCCCTTTTATTATCCCCCGGATGTGCTCCAGGTGTGCTCCGGCAATCTTCCGCCGACACGCCCCAGTGTGGCGGAAATGCTGGCTGTATCCCTGGAAGCACTCCGGGTGTCCCTGCTCCTCTATGCGCCAGCACTTCCTGGTGTGGCGGAAGTGCTGAGGTCCAGGGCTGCCAAGGCATCTCGGTGCCCCCTGGCGGTGACCACGGGCCCCTACAGGGTTGAGCTTCAAAGCTCTGCACCCATGGCCCCCAAAGCAACCAGGGGGTCGCCCCCTCATTGTCTGGAGGAGGCGTGAGCCCTCCTCTGGTCCTCTTGGGCATCCCAGCTGGGTACCACCCCCAGCCGCGTGCCACATCTACAATGTCAGTATCAGGAGAGTTGGGTGTATTCACATATCTGTTTTCTCCACAGATACCAGATAGGAAAGCAAAGTACCTCCTTAACTTGACATCAATCAAAGTACTACTGTATATGGGTGAGAGCCAGAAAAGTGAAACTGGAATGTCAATTTCACTTCCAAATAACCAATTTGGATTTCTCCCCACCACTCTACCTGTTAGAGCAGCAAGAAAAAGTGCATTCAAGTACAAAAGAGATATCAATTTACTGTCTAAGCAAAACAGCAAATACATGATTCTAATAATAGCAGCAACATAAGCGGAAATGTGTTTGGATTGTAATGCATAGCAAAAAAAAATAACAGCCTGAATATTACATTTGTTATTCAAAGTTTGTCAGATAGTTTGGTCTACCTAAATCCAGAGACATCTTGTTACTTTGTGTGTAGTTTTGTTAACTTTAAATTTCCTGCTGTCTTGCTATGCACTTACTGTAGCTGAGACATTCAGAAACTTTTATTATTCCCTCAACAACATAGAACCTAATACACTGCCAAAAAGGTCTTTGAAAATTGCTCTTGCTTGACTCATGCCTCTTTTTAAATAGGTTGGCATTAGGTCCCAAATCAATGAGCACTTTGATCTGGCCTTTATAACAGCCGTTTGCTCCATATTTCATTCTGCTTATCTCTTTATTTATGCTTCCTGGTTTTGTTTATTATCTCTGGGA
Organism: Erpetoichthys calabaricus; assembly: GCF_900747795.2. Taxonomy (NCBI): domain Eukaryota; kingdom Metazoa; phylum Chordata; class Cladistia; order Polypteriformes; family Polypteridae; genus Erpetoichthys; species Erpetoichthys calabaricus. The sequence continues at coordinate 53,836,778 of NC_041398.2, forward strand.
TACTGAAACCAGTAGTTTTTTTATATGAAACACTATCATTCTAACAATGTTTATTACAGGGCTTGAATTCCAAAATCATTACATGACTAAGAGCTTAATTTGCTAGGCAAAAGCGGAAAGACATATTAACCCAACAATGTCAGAATATTTAAAAATCACACTAGCCTTTTTAAAACGTTTTTCACTCTACTACGTATTACATACCAACTCTCTTCTTTAAGATCTCAAAAATTGAAATGTGACAGATGAGGTGTACATAAAGTCTGTCAGAAGGAAGCAAAATTAATCCTTATCTTTTTATATTTTACTAGCCATACTTAGAAATGTATTCATCTATCTATTTTTAAACTTTATTTTATTGTACAGTATTTTGTTTTGTTGTAAACGAGCAGGGGTGTCCAGTACTAACCATGGTGGAGGCAGCAACCAGCATTACCAATGATATGGGCATCAAATAAATTTTGGAACAAAACATATGTCTGTGGTGTTTCCTTGTATAAATGGGGAACCAGTTGAAAATTTGGTGGAGATACGTTAAAATGTGTGGATTTGCTTACAGCACAAACACTGACAGGGATACCTGGCAGTGCCTGGGGTTGCGGCCTTAGTTCAGTTTTGTAATTATACATAGCCTTTCATTCAGCTTTATATATCAGACATATTAAAGATGATTATGTGAAAATATGAACAGACATTTAGAGTCAGTTTGGATTTAGACATCCAAGTATAGTATTCAAGGTTGATCAAACATTTCCATTTTTCTAAATGGTTAAAGACTGTCTTGCTGAAAAGAGACATGTTGTGTCTTAGAGGGAGCCAATCCCAGCCAACACAGGGCGCAAGGCAGGGACAAATCCCAAGGAAGGGCACCAGCCCACTGCAGTCCCTGTCAGTCATTGGCTCTATTACTTTCTAATGCAGCTGTAGAATCAAATTTTCTGTCAGACAACTGGTGTGCTTTGGCAGTATAACTCATTATTACCCCTTAATCTGGAATTTTGTGATAAAATCTTTTGTTTTGGAGGAGTTCACAGTCACTTGTTCCATTTCCACTGCTGATCCGGTATACATACTTGAGCATGGGAAAGGCGCTATATAAATAAAATGTATTATTATTATTATTATTACATACAACTGGCCATTAAGGGTGCTATTCATGATTTTACAATTGGATATACTGCTAGTTTGACCTTCATGAGCCAGCAAAGAATTCAGGAATTGGAATACATGTAATACCTCTTATCTTTGAATGAAGCATGGTCTTGTGTGGTAGACCTAAAGCATAAATTGTTGACTAGTGTTAAGATTGTTTATTTGACTCATTATGATGATAACATTACTGCAGTGTCATTTTGGAAAATACTTTCACCATTTTTATGACTGGCTTTTTACAGTAGTTTTACATATGTGTGGCCATATTGTTAATGAAAGCAAGATCTGTTTCTAGTCACATGGTTGCCAATGTTACGATGCATGATGTTATCACACAATCGCTAAAATAAGAATCAATTAATGAAAACAAATCCATCCATCCATCCATTTTCCAACCCGCTGAATCCGAACACAGGGTCACGGGGGTCTGCTGGAGCCAATCCCAGCCAACACAGGGCACAAGGCAGGGAACCAATCCCGGGCAGGGTGCCAACCCACCGCAGGGTCCAATCTATGCAAATGTCTAAAGAAACATGGTTCATGACTATGAAAACACTAACACAGGACCTACTCTCAGGACCATACCCTGACCAATGAACTACTGTATATAGTGAACACTGGCTTATCATTGTCTTGAGTCAAAAAGTTTCAGTATTTTGAACTCTTAAATCCCTTAATGGAAGATAATACAAAGGGGACATGAAGCATGGGTTTTAACTTAAAGTGAGGTTGCTTGTGGTGTGATCCAAGTTATTTGTTGTAGAACATCTTGAAATAAGCAAGATTTTTAAGATAAATTAGATGATTGGACCCAAATATGAAAGATAGTATTTAAAGGTGTAGATTAAACTATGGTCAAAAAGACAAAGATGAGTCTAATAACCAAACAGAAAAGACAAAAGAATGACTATTTCAAAATTTAAACAAAATTCAAAATTCAGAACTTAAAAAAAGGTATGGGTGGCACGGTGGCGCAGTGGTAGATAGATAGATAGATAGATAGATAGATAGATAGATAGATAGATAGATAGATAGATAGATAGATAGATAGATAGATAGATAGATAGATAGATACTTTATTAATTCCAAGGGGAAATTCACATACTCCAGCAGCAGCATACTGGTAAAGAAAATATTAAATTAAAGAGTGATAATAATGCAGGTATACAGACAGTCAGTAACTTTGAATAATGTTAACGTTTACCCCCCCGGGTGGAATTGAAGAGTCGCATAGTGTGGGGGAGGAACGGTCTCCTCAATTTGTCAGTGGAGCAGGAAAGTGATAGCAGTCTGTTGCTGAAGCTGCTCTTCTGTCTGGAGATGATACTGTTTAGTGGATGCAGTGGATTCTCCATGATTGACAGGAGCCTGCTCAGTGCCCGTTGCTCTGCCACAGATGTCAAACTGTCCAGCTCCGTGCCTACAATAGAGCCTGCCTTCCTCACCAGTTTGTCCAGGCGTGAGGCGTCCCTCTTCTTTATGCTGCCTCCCCAGCACATCACCGCGTAGAAGAGGTAGCGCTGCTGCCTCGCAGTTAGGAGACCCGGGTTCACTACCTGGGTTTTCCCTACTTGGAGTTTGCATGTTCTCCCCATGTCTGCGTGGGTTTCCTCCGGGTGCTCCGGTTTCCTCCCACAGTCCAAAGACATGCAGGTTAGGTGGATTGGCGATTCTAAATTGTCCCTAGTGTGTGCTTGGTGTGTGGGTGTGTGTTCCCTGCAGTGGGCTGGTGCCCTGCCCGGGGTTTGTTTCCTGCCTTGTGCCCTGTGTTGGCTGGGATTGGCTCCAACAGACCCCCATGACCCTGTAGTTAGGATATAGCGGGTTGGATAATGGATGGATGGATGGAAAAAGGTCTAAATCAAAACTAGATGTTCTTTTCTGTAACAATAAATATTCAAGAAAAACACTGCATTTTGGATACATTTTAGATGTATCCAAAACTTGGATACCTTTTTACCACACTGTATTTTGCCACACACCATGCCATCAGTGACTACGTGACCGGCAATGGTAGTTGTTAACATAAACTGTATGGCCGTGGCCATAAAAAAATCACAGTGTAAAATGCAGCACCCTGATGAAAATCTGTTGCATAATTGTGCAACGATAACTTCATCATCATAATGATAATGTACAATAACAGGATGCAAAAAAATGGATCCCAGCAGACCGCAACCATTATCCAAGACATTTATAATTGTTTCTACTCACAATCTCCTTCTATCAAACTGGTGCCAGTTTTGGAACATGTTTTTATATAATGCATCCTAAAACTCTTACCAATATTCTTAGTTGGGCAGTGTGATCTTCCTTAATACCAACTATGTCATGTAAATCTATTTTGAAAAGCATATTCTTATCTTTTAAAAATCTAAACTACCAGCATATTCAGTTAAATGTGTACATTAGCTATAACTTACTTCCTGCAAGTGTCATGTTGTAGATATGGCTGTACAACCCAGCTGTCATCTCTGTCCACTGAATGCCAAATTTCTTCATATATTTTGGAATATCAAAAAGCATTTGCATACTAGTCTACCAGCTCTACCTTCCTATATGAAGAAAAACTGCACGTGAATGAAGCCATTTGAAAGACAGTTAAATATGAAGCTTATTCAGAAACCTAAAACTGCTTTTCAGGATCTTGTTTCATTGATGTTTATGTTCTACATCTGTGTCAGGATTATTAGCATTAACAATAAAAACTTAAATTGCAAATGGCTATCTGACAAACATTGTAAGTGTACAATCAGGAATTAGAGCTAAAGTATTATTTCACAAATCATTTTTTGTATGTCAAGGCAAAAGTGAAGTAAAATGTTTTAAGAAAGAATAGCCACTTCAGTGTAAGGAGCTATTTATATGGTCTCTTCTGGCTCTCCACATGAAGGGTAAGACACAAGTTTATATCCCAATGTGTAGTCATATGAAACAAAATACTTCTCTTGTTGTTGTTGTTTTTGTTCTATTTCCTAAGAACTAATTTCATGCTTTTTATATAAAAAATATTTTACTCCCTTCTGTAATAATATCTGATAGTGCTACCTTTAAAGGATTATGTAACACTGAGCACAGAGTACATTTCAAAAGATAGTTTTGATAAAATGTGCTTACTGGATTGCAGAATAATACATTCTGCATACACTGGTTACCAATCAGACTTTCACATCCTTTGAACCTTGGTAAGCCTATACACCAATACAGTGTTTCAATAATTTGTACTGCACTGTTTCCCATTTCCCTTATATATTTACTGTAAGCAAAAAAAATGAGTTTTTTTAAATTAATAATGTGTACAAGTTGTTATTACTGGGACAGTTTAAACCTGAAAAGTTTTTCATTCTAAAGGGATGCCATAAGCAAGAAGAATCTGAACCTAACCTAGCAGTATCAATGACAAGTAAAATCTTAAAAGAAAGCTATTGACAACAAGGCACACCTATCAAAGTCCCTTGAGCTATGAGACAGTACCAGTAACTGCTACAATATCCAGTCCAAGAACACTTAATTTATACTATAGATTTACTTACTTATAATAAGGAACAATGCTTTTGACATCTGGTTTCATGAATAATATTTTCAGAATGTTTTCTCTGCTCAATATATTCAATAAAGATGTGGTTTGGTTTTGGACCAATGTGAAGTCAATTATTTATTGGCAAAAATACAAACACATGTGTCAACATAAAAAATATTTTTTGATAAGAAAGCCAGCTAACCCATTTTTCATCACGGAATAACATTTCTCTAATTGTCATCCATGATGTATGTTGTTTGTGTCATGTATTAATTTAAATTCAACCTAATTTACCTGTAATGCATTAGCTTTGGAAGAAATAGCTTGCTTTGCTCCGTGTATATATAAGCATAGCTTTTAAGGTTTTAAAATACAAGCATGTGTGTTAGTCTATGTGTATCATCCATCTAAGTACCCTTTCAAATAAATACTTTCAGAGCAACATTTTAGTATTCTATTCATATTTTAGTATTTTAGGTCTACCTGGGCAATTAATCCAGAATTACTTCTATCATAGCTAAAGAGGAATGTTTGATCTCAGGGGATAATAAATTCTAATCCATTGTGGGATATGGCCGGCTGTTCATCCCGGCCAATACCCCCAGGCCGCCAGATGGAGACCTCCCTGCATCATGGAGGTGCCCCGAATTCCAGCAGGACCTCATGGACAGTGGAGTTTTAATGCACAGCCCTGCTGGATACCATGGGGGCCGCCAGGAGTCGCTGCAGGGAGGCCCAGGGATTTATATTTTCCGTATAGCCTGGAAGTATTTCTAAGTCACGGGAATGGAAGAAATGATATACTTCCGGGCTGAAGAAAAAAGAGAAGTTTTTACCTGACCCGGAAGTGCTGGATAATCGCATGGACTGAGGGCTCAGAAGCACTTCCGGGTCGAGGACTATAAAAGACTGTGGGAAATCCCAGACGGACGAGCTGAGTTGGGAGGCAGGGTGGCTAAGCGTCTGGGAGATTGGAGGATTGTTTATTTGTTGTTGTTTATTGAGTACAGTAATCCCTCCTCCATCGCGGGGGTTGCGTTCCAGAGCCACCCGCGAAATAGGAAAATCCGCGAAGTAGAAACCATATGTTTATATGGTTATTTTTAGAATGTCATGCTTGGGTCACAGATTTGCGCAGAAACACAGGAGGTTGTAGAGAGACAGGAACGTTATTCAAACACTGCAAACAAACATTTGTCTCTTTTTCAAAAGTTTAAACTGTGCTCCATGACAAGACAGAGATGACAGTTCTGTCTCACAATTAAAAGAATGCAAACATATCTTCCTTTTCAAAGGAGTGCAAAGCAAGCAGTCAAAAAAAAAAATCAATAGGGCTTTTTGGCTTTTAAGTATGCAAAGCACCGCCGGTACAAAGCTGTTGAAGGCGGCAGCTCACACCCCCTCTGTTAGGAGCAGGAAGAGAGAGAGAGCCACAGAAACACAAAGTCAAAAATCAATACGTGCCCTTTGAGCTTTTAAGTATGCGAAGCACCGTGCAGCATGTCCTTCAGGAAGCAGCTGCACACAGCCCCCCTGCTCACACCCCCCCTACGTCAGCGCAAGAGAGAGAGAGAGAGAAAGAAAGTAAGTTGGGTAGCTTCTCAGCCATCTGCCAATAGCGTCCCTTGTATGAAATCAACTGGCAAACCAACTGAGGAAGCATGTACCAGAAATTAAAAGACCCATTGTCCGCAGAAACCCGCGAAGCAGCGAAAAATCCGCGATATATATTTAAATATGCTTACATATAAAATCCGCGATGGAGTGAAGCCGCGAAAGGCGAAGCGCGATATAGCGAGGGATCACTGTATAGTGGAGTGGTGGTGCTTTGTGCACTTTATTTATAATAATAAATATTATTATTGGACTTTTATCTGGTGTCTGACGTCTGGTCTGAGGGTTCAAGGGGTCAACAGTGCCTCTATTGTCACGCCATCCATATGTCAGTTTTACACAGATGCCTTTTTATGATAGGATCCCATGAATACATACAATATACTTGCAGGTTCAATCCTCTATGAGATGTTCAATCCTTTATGAAATGTAAAAGTAGTGGAATCAGATATTATCTGAACTAAAAAATTCCTCTTGGGCAGCAACTAAATGGATAAGATAAAAAAATCATGTCTTTAGAACAAAGGAAGCTTTTACTGGTTATCAACAAAAGTGTCTTTTATTACATCCTAAAATATTCCTGAGGGTGTTGATCTGGCTTTCCAGTCAGTTATCCAACCGATTATAGTCACAATATTAGATCTAAACATGCATGTGGAAGAATAACTAATAGATGACCTGGGCTGGGAAAGGAATGTTGCTCTTATGATTTACTTTTCCTCTAGAGAGTAAGGAAAACTAATAGAGTTTCTGTTTTTCAGGAAACAAAAGCAAAAGAGAGTCACTTAGGAGTGGTGGGGGGAAGGCTCTTTGACCCTTGGGCACTGAGAAATTCTTCTACTTACTGCTTGAATGCTTTTTTTTGGAAATCACATTTTATACAGTTTAATGAAAACAGATGAGGCCATCATCCGAAAACGAACTCACATTTTTATAGCTAGTAAGCATAATATTTCACACTTTTGTCAACAGTGGTGCCTTACAATGGCATAAATTCTTAAGGTTAAAAAAAATAATGAAAAACCTATAAAGAAAGAAGGCACTAAGGCATGCCTCCCAGTGTAATTCCTTCTTTATGGAGTATTTCTAAAACTTACGGACAAGCTTTTGTAAATAGTTTACTTAAAGGTTGCATTCCAAAATGCTGGCCGGAGGTTGTCAGAGGTCTTTCAAGTTCAGCACTCCAGCTTAACACCGGAGAGAGAGGAAAATAGTTAGACTGCATCATCTGTTTCAACACATTCCATAGTCTGTAAGCTTAAAAGGGAAGAGCCTGTCAGTTTAGTATATTTGTGGTTGCAAGTGAAATATAGGTTTTGATTGAATCATTCTGCACTTTTCATGTGTAAACTCTTTATTTTCCTTTTAACTAGTAATTTTATTTTAAATTTAAATTAATCATCTATTGTACAACAAGGAAATTCCAATTTTCAACTAGAACTAGGAAAAACATAGTAGAAGAATAGAGGTCTTTGTGTAGGCTTGTTTTAAAAAGACCTAACAGCTAAATATTTCTCCATTCAATTGAAAATCAATGACCCTTTATTTAAGTACATAACTCTTGTACTCAAATCTTGCACCCAGTTGTTGTCTTCCTGGTGACTGCACAAAATCCCTGTACCTGTGTGACATTTAATCTGAGTGCTCCAATTTTACTCTCACATCCCCAAGACATGTATGTTAAGCTAATTGGCGCCAATAATCCAAACAGAGTGTGGCTCTAAATGTTTGCCCTATTTTACATCATGTGGTACAGTGATTAGCAGTTTCAATGACACTAGGTTTGTTCCTCAGTCTAGTTCCTGTGGTGTTTTCTCCAGGAATCTCAGTTTCTTCAAATATTTCGAAGTCCCCTCACACCATCCCTAATACATCAACAACTCCTACCATGTCAACTGGAATGGCCAGTGACAAGTCATCCTCTGACCATTAGTATCGGTTGTTTATAATTGATGACCAGGTAAAGAGAAAACTGAGGAACTACACACAGGAAAAGCCATGGGACCAAATGGAGCCAGTCCTCGAGTTCTTAAGGCTTGTCCTGACCAACTTTGTGGTATCCTCTGTCACCTGTTCAGTCTGTTCCTAAAGCTCTAGCAAGTGCTGCTGCTGTCGAAAACATCCTGCATTGTTCCTGTTCCAAACAAGGCAGACAGCTCTTCACCTGATAATAGACAAGTGGCACTTACGTCTCACATCATGAAGATGTCTGAAAAGCTGGTCCTAGACTATATGAGGGCTCTTGTGGTAGACCACCAGGCTCAGTTACAAGATACACTCTGGATCCCCTGGAGGTAGTAGCAAAGGAGAGAATTAAACAAAACAGATTGCCATTATGAACAATGCTGCACATCCTCTCCCTAACACACTAACAATGAGTACTTTCAGCCAATGAATCATTCAGCAGACGCATGTCAGGAAACATTACAGGGGCTCCTTTATACCAACAGCAATATGCCTGTATAATATCTCACTGTGACTGTGACTGTCAAGTCAGAAGTTTTATTTTTATTTATAGATAGATAGATAGATAGATAGATAGATAGATAGATAGATAGATAGATAGATAGATAGATAGATAGATAGATAGATAGTCTATCTATCTATCTATCTATCTATCTATCTATCTATCTATCTATCTATCTATCTATCTATCTATCTATCTATCTATCTATCTATCTATCTATCTAAAGAGCTTCTGTAAAAAATATGGTATGATGGGGAAACACTGGAGCTGAAATGAGCCAGCATGTGTCTGTCACTTTTATCATCTTGACGAGTCTGTATAGTGACAAATTCAGGCTGTTCCCACTATTACTGTTTAGTAGATATACCAAATAAAGTGCTTTCTCTGGGCATCAAAGTAAAGGTTTTCTGACAGCTGAAAGAAAAGAAAACCAAACCAGCTGTATTTCTGTGCAGAATAACTAAACTTGAAAAATGGAAAAGTATGCATCATATCCTCTGAACTATTCATAGTTTGAATATATTTGAACATTGTCTTATTTCCTAATAAAAAAACAAAATTGTAGGTGTACATTAACTACCACTATATTATTTTTTTGCTAAATTCCTTTGTATCTTTTCATTTTTTTATGCTAGTCATTGCAGAATCACTTCTCCTATATTTACTATATTTAAACAAAGTTAATTAACTTGCTGCTCTTTGTGCACTGGCTGGGATACATAGCACTATTGCTTTTTAAATGCCCATCCAGAAAGACACAGAAGCATGAACTGAACCTCATCTGGATGGTGATGATTCACTTCAGTGCCTCTTCCACAGCAATTCAATCAATGAATCACTTAGGAACTGACAGAATAACACAGCTGTGCAATGTGCTTTGATTTCATGTATCATCTATAACAGGTAAAGGAGGAAACTTACACAGTAATGCTGCAATGTGTTAAACTTTATGAGAAGTTTGTTCAAACTCAAATCAAGAAGCACGGAGTTTAAATGCCCCTTAGAGCCAATAAGAAAATGACTGACATCTAATTATGATGACCAAAACCAGATGTGGAATTGCTGGCTTCTATACCTGTAAAAAACATGCAGCTTTGTGTCTCTGTTTTAGAAAAGCAGCTAATCATCAGCATTTTTCTAAACAATCAACAGAGTTTCTATTTTTTAATATACAGTATAAACGTTGATTGTAATTTGCCATTACTAAAACTTTTTTTTTTTGATATTTGATTTTTTAATTTGATATGCTGTATTAATCCCCAGGGGGAAATTGTTTTTCGCATGACCTTTGGAGGTCCAGGCACAGGGTAAGCCATTGTTCAGCTCCCCTGGTTTTCCTTGTATTTTCTAGATTTATATTGTTAGATGTCTGTCTAATTGCATCCTATAAATCTATTTATATTAAAACTAGGATGCTAAACACTTGACTAGTATTCTATTTGTCATTAGATTGGCACAGTGATTTATGGATCCAGAGACCAGGGTTAAATTACTAGCTTGAGTGCTGTCTGTGTGGATACTACCTGTTCTCCAATATACATAATATGTTTCTTCAGCTACTCTGCTTTGTTCCCATATACTAAAGACACCGACATAAGTAACTACACTAAATTGGCCTATATGACTAAAGGGATAAGTACACCATGCAATGTATTGGAATATCATTCAAAATGTAATTGCTGCTTTGTCTGTTGCTGCTGGGAAAGAATGCTTCCTACCATAACCCTAAATTCTATGAATTATTCTTATAATATTTATTATAAGATTATAATTTTTATGTATTAAGTAGTTGTCATTGAACTATGAAGATCCAGATTGTCTGTTATTCACTTTAAGTCTGTTGCACCTATGATGTTCTCCCTTATTAGTTGCTGCAAAAAATAACAAGAGAAGACCATTCATTCCATCAAACTCAATTGGTTCACTAATACATGCATTACACAAGTATTTCATCTCGATAGAATTCAAAATGTTGTCAAGATTTCTGCTTCAGCTATATGAATCAGTAGATTGTTCTAGATACCCTAGCTCTTTGCACCAAAGAAGTGGTTCCTGGCTTCAGTCATGAATGTATGTCCCCTTAATCTCCTATGATGTTCAGGAGTATGTAATTCATCCTTTAGTTGAAATATTTATGCTGGATGCCTTTTATCAATGCCTTTGAAGAATTTGAAGATATGAATTAGATTGCCACACAGCCTCCTCTGGTTGCTGTCATTTGCACAGTTTTAAGTGCTACTATGTCTTTTTTGTGGCACTGTTACCACAACTGCACACAACGCTCCAAATGTGGACTCACTAGTGCATTATATAGTCTGAGTATAATGTTACTTAAATTACTATTTATTCTAAAAAATATTATGTATTTTACCATCACTATTTTTCCTATATAGCCTAACATTTTATTTGTCTTTTCAATTGCTTGTGCACATTACTTAGATGCACCTAAACCAGGGATCTCAAACTAATTAATTTTAATTGACTTGCTCTTGAAGTCTCAGACCCAATAATTGTTTCTTTTTCCTTAATTAGCAGCCAAACAATAATGAGATACAAAACAAAACATGACCAGCAAACTGTGACCATCATACAATATCTGAAAATAAAAAGGGTTGAGGTCTCAGGAATGTTGATTTGTTCAGGTCCCCAAAACATTTTAACAGTGCTCTTTGAAAAGTAAAGACAAAATCAACAATTTTGAAAATGTATGCTATTGCACAATGAGAGCAACAACAAGCTATGTAATTAAAGAATGGGTTTAATTAACAACAAGACATTGCACCCAATTAAGCAACTGGTTGGAGTGAAATTGGTTTGAGTTTGAGGACCCGACTTAGTTGGTCTTCTGTTGGCTCACTCACTTCACATTTCATTTCTGCTTAAGGAAAGACATGAAGCAATTCAGAGGAATGATGAAGAAATTCTGGGGAACAAATCTTAAAAAATAAGTCAGTTACAATTAATTCAAAAGAAGTTTAATTATCAACAAAAACAGGTCACTAAATAAGCCATTGTGGCCCTCTAGGACTGGAGTTTGAGTTCCTTGACTTAAACCCTTAAATCCAGAGAAAGCTTTCTGAGAAACAGTGTCTACTATCTTGTAATTATTATCTTTGCACTTCTCTACGTTAAATTTCATTTTCCAATTGTTCACCCAGTTCTGAAAATTATCCAGGTCATTTTGAATTATTTTTGCTGTCTCCTTAGTATCTGCTATACCTCCAATTTTCATATTATCTGTAAATTTGAAAAATTTGCTAGTAATACCAGAATGCCATTAATATAAATTAGAAAAAATGAAGGACTTTGTTGATGACTTCACCCAATATGTAGCATTCACCTTGTATCTATACTTTTTGTTTCCTTCTGATTAACCAACTTGAAATCCATTTTTGTAGGTTACCTCTGATGGTAATAAATTTTCTGCGTGGAAATATATCAAAGGATTTTTGAATGTCTAAATCACATGAAATGAAAAATCTTTATTTTACCAAACATCCATCATCTGAAGAAAAACAGCTGAAGAATATTCTTGTGGACACATCTGCAGGGCAGATATTGTATATTTAAATGCTATTACTTTCCTGGCACATTATTTTATTATGAAAACAAAGCAAGCCAAAATCAATACTTTGTCTTGCTCCATATTTGATGGATTGATACTTTGACAAAAGGACACTGTGATGGCAGTGACTTATAGTAATTGTAAGATTGGTGCATTTCTCTTTAAAAAATGTTTTACATTAATTAGACTATACAAACTATAATTTCATGTGTTATACTACTCTGTGGAACTACCATTCAAGAATATGTATCTTTTCTAATTTCACAACAGTTCCATTCCTACTACCAGACTGAGCATTACAGCCTTGAAGTCTTGCCAATTATCTTTTCATATAATACTGTGGTTGATCCCACTGACCTAATGGGAATATGGAAAACAGGAGTCTCAGAAAAGAACATAATTAGATACAAATTTTATATGTTTATCCATTTACTGCAATCTGCAAAGTTCTACAATTGTTTCATATATAGAATAAATTCATATACTGTACATGATGGACATGTTTATATAACAATAATAACACTGTGATGGAGTTCAACAGTGAGTGTTAAATATGTCAGTCCCAGAACTAGTTACTGTCTTTACTTGTTTTCCCTTTACTCCCTGAAAACTTGAATGAGAGTTTAACAAGTATATCTATGTTTTCTTAGTATGAGTAAATGTGAATATATGTGTGTGTGTGTCAATATGCTTTCTCCACTTAGAAGGGTAACATCATGTTAAAAGGATATGTAAAAGTGTGTTAAGACATATATTTTAGGTTAACCGTCAACTCTAAAATAGCCCAATATAAGCAAACGAGAGAATGTGTGTATTTGTATGTGTGTGTGTGTGTGTGTGTGTGTGTTGGGGGGGGGTGTTTGACTTAATTTTATTTTGGAGAAATTAGGTTAACAAGATTGGGACATATGTTAGGTTGAATGTCCTGTTCTCATCAAAATTTGTCTAAAATGTGGGAGCGTGGATTCCATGTGTACCTGAATGGATGCAAGTTTTATAGCTTCAGTTTAGCCTCATTAATAGGAGCTCAAAGTGTTCCTACAATTATCATTTTCAGCATTTATTTTGAACTTGAGATATTACTTCATATAAGAAATGGGGAAAAAGTCTAAAAATAGCGGCCCAGCAATGCTGCCAGACTTCTTTGGTACTCCAGAAAGCTCGACTTGTAGAAACAAACATGGCGCTTCCGAAGGTTCAACTCTGAGGACTACACACCACTCTAGATCCCGTAGCCTGTCCCCTATGCCTTCACTGGTATCCTCTGTTTCAAATGAGGTGGGGAAAAAGTTAGATACACAAACTACTTATCAACCCATTACTGAAACAAGACTGATACTACTTCTGGAAGAGCACCATAAATCTATTTCTTCTGAAGTTAAAAAATCGATTACAGCGCTTAAACAAGACATAGCAGATATTGCAGAATGCATGTCACATTTGGAAACAAGAAAGTCTGAGTTTGTGAAGGCTCATAACAAAATTGTAATGGTTTCTAACGAAATGGAGGAGACAATAAGCAGGCTGTCAGATAAGATTACAGATTTATAAGATCGCTCCAGACAGAATAATGTTAAACTTCGAGGAATCCCGGAGGATATAGATAATAGACAGCTGGCTGTAATACTTGCAAAAATTTCTATGGGCATTCTTGCCGAACCTTGAATTACTGGATCTGACGATAGATAGATGCCATAGACTATCCATCCATTTTCCAACCCGCTGAATCCAAACACAGGGTCACGGGGGGTCTGCTGGAGCCAATCCCAGCCAACACAGGGCACAAGGCAGGAACCAATCCTGGGCAGGGTGCCAACCCACCGCAGGACACACACAAACACACCCAGCACACACTAGGGCCAATTTAGAATCGCCAATCCACCTAACCTGCATGTCTTTGGACTGTGGGAGGAAACCAGAGCGCCCGGAGGAAACCCACGCAGACACGGGGAAAACATGCAAACTCCACACGCAGGGAGGACCCGGGAAGCGAACCCAGGTCTTCTTACTGCGAGGCAGCAGCACTACCTACTGTGCCACCGTGTCACCTGCCATAGACTACCTAAACCTAAACACATTTCTGTGAATTCACCCAAAGATGTTATATTTCAGCTGCATTTTTATCACATTAAAGAGAGGCTCATGCAAATGGCAAGAAGCAGTAAGACTCTTCCAGACCCTTAAAGCGAGATAACAATTTTCACAGATCTTTCTTTCACAAGCGACTTTGGCCAGAAGAAGAGAATTTGCTCCCCATACGGTGCTACTTCCAAAAACACAGTATATTTTATAAATGGGGCTTTCCTGTGAAATTAATTATCACAAAGGACTCGTGACAGTTCATTGTTAATGCTGTAGCCAAAGATACTCTATGTGCATTTGTGCTTATCTATTCCAAAGCAAGCTGTAGTGGCAGTTTGATATTTCTGTCAGCCCAAAACACATTCTTTTTTAAGCAACAGAAAAATGATAACTATTAAAGGGTCAAGTCAAAAGAGTTGACAGAAAGCAAGCAGGGTTAGTATACAAAAGATCAAAAATTTTAATAATCAAAACACCAAACTTCAAATTTCCTACAATAATTTGTTTTCAACAGAATGCTAGATGTTCACAAGTCTCTCCCCCTGTTTTTGCAAAGATCAGATGCCTTAAAATGTGTGCTGCAATCTGCTACTTCCCATCCACCAACACATGGTTGATGGAGAACAATAGAATTAAAATAGTGACTTAGAGTATAAAGTCAACTTCAAATAGGATACACAAAGTACAGAGTAAACTACAAAGTGTGTTGTGAGTGCACGTATGTACAGTAGGTCACATAAACTTTTTGGACTACAGTAGACCCCCACGAAGTCACGGTTCAGGGTTTGCGGACTCGGTTGTTCACGGATTTTTCCTTAGAACCTAACTATTAATTGTTAGCGGAAAGTGCAAATATCCTCCGCAATTTTTTATGGCTTTTTTCGTGGCAATACTGTGCTGTAGAGAGAACAGGAAGCAACCGCTGTGGGATAGTGAAAGTAGCCAATCCGAGAGCATTATTCATTTCTCCTTGCTGCTGATTGACTGCTTCCCTGTGATGCGTCTCCAGCTGAATGGGTTTACCACCACTGAGGGAAACGTAGTTTGGGATGGTGAAAGCAGCCAATACGAGTTCGTTATTCATTTCTCCTTGCTGTTGATTGACTGCTGCTCTGTGACGTGTCTCCAGGTGAATGGGTTTACCACTGCTGAGGGAAACGCGGTTTGGGATGGTAAAAGTAGCCAGTCCAACAGCGTTATTCAATTCTCCTTGATGCTGATTGACTGCTGCTCTGTGACGTGTCTCCAGCTGAATGTCCTCGTGTTTTCCACTTTGTTATTGTATTCATTTTGTTATTCTTAAACGAACAAGATGATGCAGAAACGGCGTGCACCTTCTAAAGCTTCTGGCACTGAGCCTAAGCGCCAGAAAAAGTTTAAAACACTCCAGGAGAAGGTTGAACTACTGGATTTGCTCCGGGAGCTAAAAAGTTATGGTGCAGTAGCGTGCCACTATGGCATTAATGATAGCACCGTACGCTACATAAAGAAGAACGAAGCAGCGATCTGGAGTACTGTATCTGTAAGTTTCTGTGATAGCGCCAAAAAGGTAACAACCGTAAGGAATAAAAATATCGTCAGAATGGAATCTACCTTGGCATTGTGGATCACCGACTGCAGGAAGAAGAACATCCCCTTGGATGGTAACATAATCCATGAGAAAGCACAGAAATTGTACCAGCAGTTCGCTACAAGAGACAATGTAGCAACTTCCCATCACAATGTTCCTGAAACCTATAAAGAAAAGCCAGCACAAAACCCCACCAGAAGAAGACCCGTACAAAGATACGGCTCCTGCTGAAGCGCCTGTAGAAGAGGCGCCACCCGAGGAGTTTTAAATCCTCTGCATTGTACTGCACAGCTACTTCATCATCATCATCAATATCATTCATTTTGGTGAGTACCCATACATTTTACTGTATTTTAATTAAAAGAAATTATTATGCATTTACTCTACTTATACCAAAGAAAATGCGCTTGCATGAATTTCAAGTATGTATAGCGGTAACATCGGTATTTTACATTCTAGCACCGCGGGAGACATAGCAGTACAGTACTGTACAGTATACAGGTTTAACTTTACATTCTGTTTTTAGGTAATGTATTAAGGTAATTTTTTAGGCAATGTATTAATGTATTAAGCTGAGTTTGAAATGAAATTAAAGTGCTTGGGGGCATACTGTATTTAGGGTTTAAACTATAAAAATAGAATTTAAAAGGCATTTTTTAACCACATCCAAAAGTTGCGGTTTTTCACAATTCGCGGGTGCTCTAGAAATGTAACCCCCGTGAATTTTGGGGGTGTACTGTATAGCATAAAAACAAATGTAGCTCAGGGCAAGTTTGCAGGATGAAATTCACAAGAGAAGGTCTCCCAAAGTAAGCCACAATTTTTTCCCCAAAACTCTTTTTGAGAAATATTCAATAGACACTCTGTTTTTAATAGATTCAATAGACTTATTCAGTCCAGTTATTACTTTCTGGATGATAACATGAAATCGTGTTTACCTTGACATCCACTTAGTACAGAAGTCCAGAAATAAGAGATATATTGTAGACCAAGACAAGTCAGGAAATTATATTAATTAGGAACTCATTTATTCATTTGAGAACATATCTCCACTAATTCCTAGACTGTGTGTATCTTTTTAAGGGAATAACGTGAACATTTTTAGAACCACTAAAACTGTTGTATAACCATATGAAGAATGCAAATCTGTAATAAAGTCCATGGAAATTTCTTTACACGAATGGCAGAGAAATCTGAATAGGTTACAACAATGCAGGTGTGGCACTAGAGGTATCTTCTGCCTAATTACAGGTTTTGCAATCTTTTACAAAATCCTTTCTATCTTCATCAATGGTTAGCCACCAGAAATAGCTAATTAAGCCCAAAATAAATCATGACCCCCACTCCAATGAAAGACTTGAATACAACCATAATTTTTGTACTTCTAACTATCCTTGAGGCAAACTACTCCCTGTGACTTCTTAATCTTCTCAAAGATGTTTTCTGGTTAGTTAGCACCTTCTGCACCTACAATGTAATTTTCTGGCAGGTTCCAGCTTGGTCTTTGAGTTTTCAAATTGTCAGAATAAATGTCAGCTTTAGTATTTCTGTTTCCTGCCAAACGTGAAATTACAAAATTAAACCGGCTAAAAAAATGACCACCAAGCTGCCAGGGATTTTAAACATTTAGCAGCTGTAAAATTCAATTTTTATGTTAAGTATAAATAACAAATGGATACAGAGTAACAGGGATTGTGGAATAGAGGTGAAAAAGAGAGTGCAGGCAGAGTGTCAGGAGTAATTTGTGATAGACAGGTATCAGCAAGAGTGAGAGGGAATGTCTACAGGACAGTAGTGAAACCAGCTGTGTTACATGGGTTGGAGACAGAGGCACTGACCAAAAAACAGGAGACAGAGCCAGAGGTGGCAGAGTTAAAGATCTTAAGATAGTCACTGGGTGTGAGGATGATGGACAGAATTAGAAATGAGTACATTAGAGGGTCAGCTCAGGTTGGACAGTTTGGAGACAAAGTCAGAGAGGCGAGATTGAGTTGGTTTGGACATGTGCAGAGGAGAGATGCTGAGTATATTGGGAAAATGATGCTAAGGACAGAGTTGCCAGGCAAGAGGAAATTAGGAAGGCCTAAGAGAAGGTTTATGGATGTGGTGAGAGAGGACATGCAGGTGATGGGTGTAACAGAGGAAGATGCAATGGACAGGAAGATATGGAAAAAGATGATCCACTGTGGCAACCCCTAACAGGAGCAGCCGAAAGAAGAAGAAGATAAATAACAAATGGATATTCAGTTCCCTCAAACCAGTCATACTAGTCTTCTAACGCTAAGGCTCAGTTTCCCAGATCATAGTGTACATTAAAGTGCAAGAATGGAATTTGCCTCTGTTGGGAAATTTTTGAGAATTATACTATAGCTGGCTGAACCCCGGAGAGTCCACAGAAATTTTTCAATTTGTCTACTTCCTCAAGGAAAAAAGAAAGTAACTAAAATATTTTATGAATCTGCAGTTATAGTTCACAAAACCTATGAATCTTTGGACTTATTTTATTAAACAGAGTGTGCATATTACTGCCTGAACCTCTGAATAATATTTACTCAAAACAATCTGTGGATAATTGGATAATTGTTCTTTACTTTTGTTTTATTAAGTTCTCAATAACAAATTGAATTATCTATTTTCTATATGAAGAAGAAGCCTACTAAAACTACAGATAAATGGCTGTTCTTAATCTGCTCATCCTACACATCTTTCCCATAAGGTAGGTACTCCAAGCAACAAATCCGTAACACAGTAGCACATGTGGTATTCTAGACCCTTAGCTTTCCAATTAAGTCTTAAAATTTAAAATTACATACAAGGAAAACCATTACAAAAATCTTTATTATTCAGAATATATTCTACCAGTAGTGAATGGAAAGAAGTTGCGATATATTCTACAAACATATTACCGATGGAACCCCTGTCTTATTTTTAAATGTTAATGTCATGGGTTCCTTTTGAAACTTTCTTTGTTATATAAGCCTCATCTGATAAGCAAAGTTTTCTGTTGCACCCAGGTCTATAAGGGATTGCATATTTACAGTACTTTATAAATAAACTTAAACTATTAAACAATATTCAGTATTGAGTTGACTATAACCAACCACTTTACCAACTTTGACCTAATGTAAATGCATCAGTTTACCTGAAGCTTTTACCAATTAGCGACTAAATGCCCACAGTCACCACAATAGGAACACATACCCAGTAACTCAGATACCTTACTAGTAGGTTTTTTCCCATTACCATGGTTTGGTACTATTTTTTTAGGTTTTAACATTGCATTGTTTTTCTTGATACTGATATAACTACCCTCTTTTCCCACTTTTTTTCTGGGAAACATCTTCCCAGTTTCACTGCCAGACTAACTACTTCCTCTACAAAGTCCTCTATATCAGATATCAAACATATCTGTATCTTATGGGGATTAGTTCAAGGATGTACTGAGGAAGATTGGGGAGGCTGCAATGTCACTAAATCAATTTCCACTTCTGTCCTTAAACTGGTGGTGAACACTCTGTGACTTAACTGATATACTACCTGCTGTGATGGGAATTCACTTTGGTCACTGATCATGCCCCATATACAATAGATGTTAGCTCACAAAGATGGGAATCTCCCATCACTGGATGGTTTCTGAATATCAACTTTTACAAATTAAAAATGATACATGGCAAGGGACTCCTTATGCCAACACTAATGTACTATCCCATGCCCACTACCTTGAGGTAAGATACAATAATGCCCATAGGACTGAGCTGGGCGAAGGGCAGAGTTGGCATGTTAGGTACATGAGTATAGTGAGCATCTTGGAGAGACCAATTTAAGGGGAAGACTAGAAATGTTGCACAGTTTGCACAATCTCAACTTCCATCCTCAGAGTTGAGTAGGATGGCCCAGAAGAAAGTTAACTAAGTCACTTCCTCCCCAACTCTGTTTCCTCCACTTCTAAAACCAGATCACAACAAAGAGTACCTGTCAACTGATGAACACACACTCTGAAGGACATGATTCTCTAAGCAACAGAGGTGGATTTCTTTACAAAGATTTTTTTTCTAACCTTTTTCTGCCAAAAATAATTAAATGGTGTTTTCCCACTTCTGATCCCAACATTCCTTATACATTCTTAACTTTATCTCTTACAATGGTTTGCCATTTCATTATTAAGTTTATTGGACAACCAATTCTGAAAGACTGAAATCAAAGAAGAGTCATACTATTCTATGACAATAGATGCATTTTAAATGACACAGCATAGTCACTTATGGACCTAAAACCCAGTTTAAAATTAAGCAGATGATGGATGGAGATACTAGGACATCAAAAACAGATTTGAATTCAAGCAGGAACACCAGTAAACTGCAAAAACATGAACACTTTTATTCGTACAAGGTGGAAGCTTAACACTGAAGGGGTTTCCTGGCTAGAAAAAAATGATAGAAAAATGATCTTATCCCTCCCTATCAGTCTAGTACGTTTGTGACTGCTGAACAAAAGCCAGTTGACAGTGGATGAAAAAGCCCCAACCACTATTAAGCCCTCTGAGTAATGCTATGAATGCAGACGCTGGGGTCTTTCATGTGCAATGCTTGTTGTGTAGTTGGTTTTGTCGCTAAAGGTTGTTGCAGGATGCTAGCCTCCATTACCAGCTGTTGAACAATAAAAGTGAGGTAATTTTATTGAGCTTGTGGTCCCTTAAGGTCTTTCTGAATCTTTTTATTTTTGCAAATACTCTTCATTGTTGCCAGTCTAACCTTTTGTAGTGATTATTTTCATTTTTACAAACCAAACAACTTGCTTTCATACTGTAGGAAAAAGCAAAATGATAATTATTTAAAACCAAAACTCTCTTCCTTTGTGTTTTGCAGTGTTTTACAATGGGGTGTAATTGCATCACTTTATGTTGTTGTCAGGTCATGTGATTACCAATGATTGTAGTCACTGATAACAAGATGCTGGCACCCATGAAAACGATATACAAAAAGACATGCAAAAAACTACATAAAAAGGGCTTTATGCTGCATAAAAGTAATGCATAAAACACAGCCAAAAATCAGATAAACTAGCCTCTTGATTCATAATACAGATTCAACATAGCTTATGTTAAAAATAGAGTGGCAAAGATGAGTTTATTACCTCAATGACATTGGACTCCACAAATCCTGGTAGCCGCTCATCCTTACAGATAATGCCTGCATCTTCATCATGTGTGCAATCACTATTTCCCCACCCTCGAGATTTACAGTCACCAATGTGCTTTTCACTGCCACTACATTGAACATTGTCAAGCCAGATTTTCCCTGCAAAAGAAGCAGAAAACACCTATATGAATGAAGTGGTCTGACTCCCATTACCTACTAACTAATAATCACCAATTGAGATAAGCAGCATCAACCAGCATTGTCAGACAGGCCTAGCTCTGACAAGCTGTACAATATAAGCATGAATCCATACATTACAACATGACAAAAATTGCAGAGGACTGCTATCTAATAAATGAAACATTTCAAAATTTTGAACAGAATAAAGATTATAAATAATGGAAAAACAGGGCCTTGAGCCTCCCTCTGGTTTTAGGTATTAATGGAAAAATGGCACTTATCACCTTACCTTTGTGCTTATTGGAGGTTGTTATGATTTTGTGGTTTATGTTTCCATTTGTATGAATAATATATTGTATCCTTAATTAAAGTATTATTAATTTTGCCATTTAGTGTATCACAGTTGCAGCCATCTGGTTTTGTTGTTTCCACCTCAAGTGTCAAGTTGTGGGTTTCCCTTTGCCATCACATGACACCAGGAAGTTGTACATCGGTACATCACATTAGCATGTTTACTTTGACCTCAAGTTTTGAGAAATTTGTGCCTCCCTGGTCCTTTAAACAAATATTTTTCCATTATTCAATTTTTTGTCCAGACATCCTGAGGTTATAGGAAATAAACTGAAAACAAAAATGACTTTTCTCAAGGAAAAATCTGAAAAACACAGGTAGACCCATTATTACTATCATTGATTCATATGTGTGCTTGTGAAAAATGTCCAGTTTTCATTTTCAAAGACTTTTTTATGGGTGCTACCATTCTGTATTTTAAATTTTTTATTCAAACCATCTCAAACATGTCTGGTTTCTATGATGCTACAGTATATGGTTGCTAGCCACATGATAGAAGTGCCATTTTAGCCATGTTATATATGATGACCATGGAGTTTAAATCATGTGCAAGCTTTTTGAAAATAAACTGAAGACTAGGTAAGAGCTTTGTGCTCAGAGCCACCACTTCCTATATGCACATTAGGCAGTGGGGAGGGGCCCCCTTTTGGTGTTATTGCTGTTTCATGAATCATGAAATTAGCATCTTTGACAGTCACAAAGACGCAGTGCAATTCCTTCTGGTCTTCTCTAAACTTCTCCATCAACATTCTCAGAGCAAACATTGCATCTGTGGTGCTCTTTCTTGACATGAAACCATACTGCTGCTCACTAATCATCACCTCACTTCTTAACCTCGCTTCCACTACTCTTTCCCATAACTTCATACTGTAAGCATCAATTTTATTCCCCTGTAGTTACTGCAGTCCTGCATATCTCCCTTATACTTAAATATCAGCACCAGTACACTTCTTCTTCACTCCACAGGCATCTTCTCACTTTCCAAGATTCCATTAAACAATCTGGTTAAAAACTCCACTGCCACCTCTCCTAAACACCTCCATGCTTCCAAGTATGTCATCTGGACCAATGGCCTTTCCATTTTTCATCCTCTTCATAGCTGTCCTTAATTCCTCCTTGCTAATCCGTTGCACTTCCTGATTCACTATCTCCACATCATCCAACCTCTTCTCTCTCTCGTTCTCTTAATTCATCAGCCACTCAAAGTACTCTTTCCATCTGCTCAACACACTCCCCTCGCTTGTGAGTACGTTTCCATCTTTATCCTTTATCACCTTAACCTGCTGCACATCTTTCCCAGCTTGGTCCCTCTGTCTACCCATCGGTACAGGTCCTTTTCTCCGTCCTTAGTATCCAACCTCTCATACAACTCATCATACACCTTTTCTTTAGCCTTCGCCTCCTCTCTCTTCACCTTGCGCCTTATCTCCTTGTGCTCTTGTCTACTTTCTGCATCTCTCTGACTATCCCACTTCTTCTTTGCCATCCTCTTCCTCTGTATACTCTCCTGTATTTCCTCATTCCACCACCAGGTTTCCTTTTCCTCCTTCCTCTTTCCAGATGTCACGCCAAGCATACTTCTTGCTGTCACCCTTACTACATCTGCTGTAGTTTCCCAGCTGTCTGGTAATTCTTCACTGCCATCCAGTGCCTGTTTCACCTCCTCCCTAAACTCAACCTTGCAGTCTTCCTTTTTCAACTTCCCCCATTTGATCCTTGGCTCTGCCCTCATTCTCTTCCTCTTCTTGATCTCCAACATCATCCGACAGACCACCATCCTATGCTGATTAACTACACTTTCCCCTGCCACCACTTTGCAGTCTTCAATCTCCTTCAGATCAATTCTTCTGCATAGGATGTAATCTACCTGTGTGCATCTTCCTCCACTCTTTTACATAACCCTATGTTCCTCCCTCTTCTTAAAATACATATTCACCACAGCCATGTCCATACTTTTGGCAAAATCCACTATCCTCTGACCTTCTTCATTCCTCTCCTTGGCACCATACCTACCCTACCCATCACCTCCTCATCTCCACTGTTCTCTTCACCAACATGCCCATTTAAATCCACTCCAATCACCACTTTCTGTCCCTTGGGTACACTGTTCATCACTTCATCCAACTCACTCCAAAAATCTTCTTTCTCACCCATTGTACACCCAACTTGCAGTGCATATGCACTAACAACATTCATCATCACACCTCCAATTTCCAGCTTCATAATCATTACTCTGCCTGACACTCTTTTCACCTCCAAAACACTCTTGACATACTGTTCCTTCAGAATAACTCCTACCCCATTTATCCTCCCATCCACACCATGATAGAACAATTTGAATCCACCTCTAATCCACCTGGCCTTACTCCCCTTCCATTTAGTCTCTTGCACGCACAATATATCAACCTTCCTTCTCTCCATCATATCTGCTAACTCTCTTACCAGTCATACTGCCAACATTCAAAGTTCCTACCCTCTGTTCCACTCTACTTTCCTCCTACCTCTTCTTCTCCTTCTTCTTCTTCTTCTGCCAACAGTAGCCCAATTTCCTCCAGCACCCTGTTGGCTAACAGTACTGGTGGAGGTCGTTGTTAACCCGGGGCTCAACCGATCCAGAATGGAAATTTGTATTGTTGTCCGCATATTGATTTGGCAAAATTTTACACCAGATGCCCTTCCTGATGTAACCCTCCCCATTTATCCGGGCTTGTGACCGGTACGAAGAAACACAGTGGTTTGTTCATCCTAAACTTTATTATAATAAAGGGATAACTTCATGAGAGACTTTTATGAGCAATACAATTTTGGTTCGGAATCTGGTTTTGACTTACCTTTGCTTTACAAATTCAAGTTTAGTGGTGTCAGGCTAATTTTGTTTATACATCTTTGTCCTTTAAGTAAGAATCTCTGCTTTGCCTGACAGTTTGTTTGTATGACTTTACAACTAAACAAAGGATCTCCTTAAATATCATCTATAAAGACTTGCAAGAAGAAGTTCTCAGTAGTCATGATAGCTTGCTCATTAATGATGTTTGAATCTTTAGTACATTTTGGTAATGCAATTTAGATTGTAAATGTTTAATCATTTAGTCATATATACTAAACATATGTGCTGTAGTACATGTATAAGAATTGTCAAAGTGGCCATCTGTGACAAAGCAGGAAAGTAATGGTACCACAAAGTCATTAGCTATCCTTAGCTAACCTTTTAGTGTGCATCTAATCTAGTTTGTACTTCCACGATAGGAAAGCTGCAAGCCAGAATTGAAAATGAACACTAGGACTATAGGATGATGCCAAAAATCTAAGTTAAAGCAACAGAAATGAACAGTTGCCAAAAGAGCACAGAAAACCAGTTACCAAAGCTTAATATGAGTTCATTAATCAAAGTTTAGAGAAACATGGTAAAAGTGCTAACTTCCTAACTTGATTTTACAATAGTTAACACATAAAGGTATTTGAGAAATATCTAAAAACTTGGAAGTGCATCCCCATCTTATATACTAATGACATCATACGTTGCAACTTTCGGGCTCCATGTGATAACAATGCATGTAGCTGCCATGGTCAAAAACAAAATAGCAACATGACAACACTGATAAACAATGGATAAAAATTATTAACAATGTCGAAACGTACAAAATATCACAAAATAGATACCAATTTGAAAAACCATGCCTTAGCACTTCAGAATCAGTACATTATGCTGTTTAGTAAGACAATTTAAATTGTACATTATTAATTGTTAAGTCTTGTGTGCCACGTGTTGCTGTACATGTACAAGAATTGTTCCATCTGTGACTAAGAACCAAACTAGTTGTATTTCAAAGAACTATTAGTTAAAAGTATTAAAATGACATAGAACTAAAAAATAATCGTTTTCTCCCCTGAACCTGCTCTAACAGTTAATTGTAATTTGGCTGATAGGTAGGATGACTCATCCACTTCCTCACCTTGTAAACAGTAAACCAAAGCACTTCCCTCACACTTTCTACCAGAATTTTTCTCTCTCAAATCTATTTTCTTCTCCATTGTTCTGACTCCAAATCCAGAAACAACTCACTATCTTTAAAACCTTTCCTAGTAACACAGTACTTCTAGAAATTTGCATTTCTTTCTGGTGTCAGAGGAGGTCCATCTCTGGACAAAGGAAAATTAGGAAAGAGCTTCCTAAAAATCTGCTCTTGTCTACCTGCACTCCTGTAGCTTAGTAGCTCTTGAAGTGCTAGTTCTCTCAGTCAAAAAGAGAAGTATGTGGCTTCCCCATCTAGAAATTGTATGCTGTCACCTGTTGACCTGGAGATCTTGTGGCTGCTTACTAACCCTTAATGGAATATGTCTCTCTACTTATAGGGGTGATCATCTCTGGCATCTGATGAATTGCATGCACTCTAATGTCCTGCAGAAATCTCCTGAGACTGTTTCATGACTATAACTGTCTCTCACTTCCTTACACTGATATGTTAGACAACAAGATTGACTCTCAAAAGAGAAAGTGTATCACTGGTTTATTTTTCTAAGTGGCAAGGCTGAATAAGCAAACCAGAAGCAAGGAGTTTAGTTGGGGTCAATCGAATGGACAGACTTTTATGATGTAGGAAGGGCCACTAGTATAAGCTTCACCTCAGAACCAAATTGGGTAGGAAATGGACCGAAGGTACTCAAATATCAAAAAATTAAGACTGGCATGTGAAGACAAGACTGTTCAGATGGATTTCAAAATTTAGCAAAGAGCTGTACACGAGGATAAGAATATCACTTAAAACCGCAAGTGCTACACAAAACATTGAACTTCTGAACCAAACTGTTTTATTACTTGGCATGTTTATTATGCCTTGAAATAATTAACTGTCTATTTAAGCATACATATGCTTTTTAGATAAACAGATAGACTGATAGATCCCCTTGGGGAAATTTGGGATTTTGTAGAAGCTCAGTAAATAAAAAATAACACCCTTCTTCTCAAATACACACCAGAATGAAAAGAATGAAAACTCATAAAAAGAATGAAAACTTTTGATTTAACTCAATGCAAAAAACAGCAGTCCTCTGTGAAGCATTTTAAAGGTGTATTGCTGTTTATATAAAGGAACCCCAGTAATGTTTATTTACAAACTTCTGCTGAATAATTTGTTGGCTGAAAGTACTTAGTTCTAGCATGTTAGAATTTGCGGGAGTGTTTAACACCTCAACCTTTTAGCTTCTCAGTGTCTCTTAAATTTGTGTGTGCTGTAGACACTAGGTAGCTTTCTTCATGTAGCTTCTCCAGAGTCTGAAGCTTGTCCAAAAGGCAAGTAAGATACGCGGGTGCAAGGGTTTACCATAGCTGCAACAGATAATTGGTAAATTCAAAATCTATTTTTTCAATTTCTAGTGGCTATCGTCAGTGACAAGCCAGAGGCCATATTAACTCTAATCTTAATGAAAACTAGTAACAAGTAAAACAAATTCAAAAACAAAATGAAAAACTGAGAGAATGTGGAGCTTCTGTAAAAGGCTCATAATAACAAGTGTTATAAATGATTGTTGCAACAGAATAAGCAATACAGACATATCAATTACATAAAGTAATGTATATATTAATTATATGTGTATTGGGGTATTGGACTTAATAAAAGGAAATTGTATAGTTTAAAAGAAGTATTACACTGCTTCCCAAGAAAAAGTCCCGCGTAAGACAACAAGCTAACTAAGAAGTAGCTCTTTCTGTGTACTTGCGCCCAGAATTACTAAATAAAAATAATGAGATTTGAAAAGTGAAGAGGTCATCATGAAGATGAAAAGGCAGTCAATCTGTGTCATTGCTTCTGAATTATTGTAAGAATATTGTTTTATTTATTACTTACAGTTTAACTACATTATAGAAGTTAATTGCTTAAAGGGGTAACAAGCTAAATAATTAAAATATATTTTATATTTTGTATTTTATGCTTTAATAAATAAGACTATTTTATATTAATTTAATCTATATTCTCACATTTTTCTGGATCTGCATTTGTGGACTTAAAAAGTCATTCCTATATGCTTTAGGTTTCCTGTTTATGATGTGTAATTCCGAACGTAGATATTTAACAATATTTTTTGAGCATATGACTGGATAACTGACATAAGAAATACACAACAAGAGATTTTTTTCTTTCTTCCATGGA
This sequence comes from Erpetoichthys calabaricus, assembly GCF_900747795.2. NCBI lineage: Eukaryota > Metazoa > Chordata > Cladistia > Polypteriformes > Polypteridae > Erpetoichthys > Erpetoichthys calabaricus. Next base: position 53,864,566 of record NC_041398.2, read on the forward strand.
CATTTTTTACATTATTTGTTATTTTACAGCATTGGTAACTATTGGCTTCTATAACAGTATATCATAAACTTCTTTCTCTTCATTCTGCAAGAAAACACGACATTTTTTTTCTCATTACTACAAACTACATTAGGCAAGTAACATATAAAAAAATTTTAGGTGGATTATTTCTTTCAATGCTCCTGAGTTGTGTTCATAGCCACCAGTGTGATGTTCACGATGTTCATGATGACGATACTGGATCACAGCATCCAAGACACAAGGAAATGATTGTAAAATAGAAATAAACTGAAAATTTAATACACCAGACAATTAAATTTCCCATTGGGATTAATAAAGTATCTATCTATCTATCTATCTATCTATCTATCTATCTATCTATCTATCTATCTATCTATCTATCTATCTATCTATCTATCTATCTATCTAAATAATATCCCAGCACTCTAAGATTAATCAACAATGACGGTAGATCATGACAATGCCCCTGTAGGTTTCACTACCAAGACAGCTTGCGTAACAAAACTTCTTGTGTAGTAACAATCTTTTAAAATTAGGTAACAATTGTACAGTTATCTGCATTGGCTTAGCTGCCAGTTTTTGAAACATAAAGTGTTATATCATGTATTAATTATAGGTCTAGTGCTGTCACAAAGGCTCCCAGTCTGTGCACCTTCATTTGAAGTACTTCATGCATGTAGGAAAAGTAGTTTAAGGCCAACTGGTAATATGTTTTTTTATATGTTACTGTCAATGTGTGAAATTAGGTATTGTATAGAATGCCTAGGAAATCTATAAAATGCTGAAAATGGAACATGAAATTGTGAAACGATTAAAATTTCAGACATTCCTAGGCATTCTATGCAATACCAAAAGGCAAACCGGCAAGTTGTTATGTATAATGCCTTTGTATTGCACACAATGCCTAGAGAAAGTGTATAGCATATTAAACTAACACAACCATTTCATGCTTTGCCTAAAAAGTCACACATTGTATAGATTTCCTAGGCATTCTGTACAATACCTGCTTTTCACACATTGTTGCTAACATACCATATACAAAGTCTAGGACTGTTAAATTTTCATTTGAAGGATTATATACATTTTTCAAATACACTATATATAAATTCTGCCGTGAATATTGATTCTACTTGAATAAATGTTCTTGCATTAATTACAAAAAAGAAATATTAGTATTACACAGAAGACATAGCAGTTCTAGAGTTAAGTCCAAAAGAAAACAACTAGGCTGAGCCTTTTCAGTTTATGCAAATATAGTGTGGCACCCGGCTGGGGTTCATGCCTATGAAAGTGCCTATGAAAGGTTAAAAGATTATACCACATTGTTCTCCAGAATGCTCCTCCATACATCTGTCCGGGTAAATACGGTTCTGCTCATTACAGTATGCTTATAGTATACTAGCTGTGTAGGCCCACGCTGTAAAAAGTCTGTGGTCATAGAAACTATTGAAGTCGTCAGAAAAAAAACTGAAATGTAGAGATGTCAGGTAATTGAAAGGAACTACTCTGGGCATCGCTATCCTAGGAGGATTCGTGTTACTGATGTGCTTTCATTGCTTGTACATTAGCGGCTGGAGGAAAAGTAAAACGGATACTGTTTTGCCAATATTAGCGGGTAAGCAAATTTGCCTTTCTTCTGAGGTTTCGATTTGCTGACGTGGTGGCCCCGCTTGTGTTATTAGCGGCTAAGATAGTTTTCTGTTTCCTCAGAGGTGGAGCCCTTATCCTGACTGCATCTCTAATGTTTATATATGATAGAGAACAACTATTACATTACCAAATAACATAAATTTAAATGTAAAATGATCTGATCTTATAAATCGCAGGATTTATTTTTCTCAATAGATTTTAATTTCCTGTTATGCTGTTATTTAACTCCTTGGAATACACTGATGCAGTGTTTTTCACTGAATTTCAATCAGGTTCTATATTTAGCAGAATATATTTCAGTCAATCATGCACCGGGTCGATAAAATGATAATCAGCCAACATTTGAAATGCCACTTAAGAATTATTGGTCTTCATGAGGTTTGTGGGCAGGTCTCAGAAATATGACAGTGATATAATATTGACAAAAAGGTCTATAAGGAGGCAGTCATGTTTATTGGGAAAGACATGAAAGTTCCAGAACAACAGGAGAAGCAGGTTATACAAAAATAAATGTGAGGTGTTTGTTGCACTTAATCATAAAGTACTGTAATCTACCTGTGACATCTGCCTTCGCAGTATTCAAAAGAGCACATGTGGGATATTCTGGAATACCAATATGTTCTACTCTGCACCTCCCCTTGGACCATTACTTTCCTGAAACAATGCTTGTCTGGATATGCCACATTCAGCTTATAAGTCTGTGATAGTAGATGGTTAACTTGTAAAGGTCAGTAAACCATCTGCTGAGTTATATACCTTATATTCATGTAAAATATGAATTACTGCCAAAATTTTTTTGAATGGCAAACAGTGATTCTTAACAGTGAATCATAGCACCTTGCAATGGTTAAAATGTAATCACAGTAGTAATTAACATGCTAATTTAAAAATTAAGCATAAATATGAAAATGGTGTAAAAAACACCAAAACACTTAACACTGAACACAATCAGATCCTACAAGCTCGTGCACCAACACTACAAGCTTTCTATAGCTTTCTAAAGCTCCAAAAAGTCAGTTTCGTTTAGTAATATTTTTCAGAGTGATGACTGGAGAGTTTCTGCTCTTAGTCACTGTGGTTTTAAAAAAACTGCTTTAGAAAAAGACACTCTTGCATTCATGACCTTTGATAAGAATAATAAAACTGGCAAAAGTTAAGATGAATATTATGTTGAAGACAAATGCAAACTTTTCAGTTTGAATTAATTTTGTAATATCCTTTGTGGAACAGCAGAGCTTTTTCTTTTTATTATAGAAAACAACGCTGAGAGTTATTGCAAATACTTGCTAGTTTTACTTCAAGCATTTGCAATAACTGAATTGCTACCTTGTAAAAACCACACAGTGACATCATACACAAGGAATTATGGTCAATATAGTTGTTTAGCTCAGTAGATGCTGCAAAACATTAAATTTTGAAGTCTCAAACCAAATGATGAAGGAACGTTAAATGATGCTATCAGCATCATTGAAGTGTATGTTTAAATATAAATTTTCACTGTTTTTCTAAATAAAAATCACATTGTTAGTTTAAATGGAAAAATGTGTCTTGTACATCTGCATATTCTATAGGCTACCATTTGTAGTGTATTAATTTGTATTTTTTAAAAATAAAGACACATTTAAACCCTTTGTTTAAATAAGAAAAAAATTCAACAACCGTATCTTATTCAGCTCCCTTACCCCCAACCCTAATCTTAACTTGAACCCACCTATCATCTGTATTTTTTTGTTACTTATTCAAAAAAAGAGAAATAACCTAATGACACACCACTATACCAACAAAGGGTTTTTTTCTCCTCGATACTAAAGACCAACCCATGTATAACTTTGCTTTACACCAACAGTTTTAACCCAAAATGGACCCCTCCTTTAGGATGCTACTTGCTGTGTTAACAGGCAGCTTTAGATACCCCGCAAAATTAGAGCACACTCCTTGGGGTGTGCTTTACAGTTGAGTTCTCTTTTTTTTTTTTTTTTTTTTTTTTTTTTTTTGAGTTTTATGATATCTACTTGTTATTTGGATTATTGTCTCTGTCTTCTGTTTTAGACAATTCAGAATTTGTCTAAATGAACCTTGTTTATTTAAGACACTGCTTCTGTTTTGTGGACTAATAAAATGAATGTCAGATTTTATTATAGTTCCTCTTCTATGATTTACCTCAGTCACTTACCTTAACATAATTCCATTAACCTCCTTGGTGTTAATCCCAAGTGTGACTTGGTCTTGGAATTCTATACAATTACAGTTGACCACAAGTCACATTAGTGGTGAAGTGTAATGATCTGCTTTACATTTTTAAACCTGAATAATGATACAGACAGTATTCTGCTTCCATCCAATGAATGAAATAACACCATGTTACAAAAAATAATTAATATGTCTATCCATATTGCCACTCTAAAGTAACACATCAACTTTGCAACTCATCAATATTCATTAGTGGGGCAGACACCTGAAGAGTCCAACCAAAAACACAATGGCAAACGAAAAGCCATAAAGGTAGTTTTACAACGAACTGAAACAGAATCATTGCTTGAATTTGGCGATAGTAATGAGGATGTGAATTGGTCATGAGAAGTTGACACGGAAAGTGAAACTGATGCACAATAAGGCAGAGCATGACCAAACCATCATAATATGCCCCATGAATTCAGTCACATGAAGCTTCAGCATGGTGTGACAGTAGCTGTGTGATAAAAAGGCAAAATAATTCTGATTGAGTGCAAGGACAAGCAAAACATTACCCCCCTAAGCACTTTTCACAATGCAGCAGCTGTTAATGTTCATGTCAGGGGAAATGTGGAAGTGACTATGCCTTGCACTGAGGTAGCCTACAATAACATAATCGGCAAGTCAACCATGCGGATCAGGCACTGACATTCTATCCTCTCACACTTTTACTGTCCTGATTGTGATATCGGGCTGTGCATTGCTGACTGTTTCAAAATATATCACAAGAAGGATAGCACATCACACATAGCACCAGCATAAACACAGCAGTGGACACTAGACATACCTTTCCTACTGTATTTATGCAAATGTTTTGGTATTTACATGTTTCTGTTACAGGTAATAACATTTTTCTTTTGAAAAAAGTCAATGTTTTGGGCTGTTTTTTCTGGGTTAAACAAAGGAAGCTACTATGAATTGCGTAAATTATCAATTATAAGTGGAGGCCATTTTATTCATTTTACATGGTAGAAGACAATCTTATTAGGTGGCAATGTGATCAATATGCATTAAAAGCACAATCAGGCAGGCTGAGCATGACACCAATAAATTACTTGTCTGTTCAGGTGTTGGAGTCACAGATTTTCATGTAAATGGCACCAATGCTTCTAGGTGCAACTACTTTTTTAAGATATTGCGCTTGCTAGATGTTAAAGGATATGTTTGGTATTTTTCAAGTCAAAGTTATTTCTTCACAAACAAGTTATATATTACTTTGCCACATAATTGTGTTCTAAATAATTTTATCTATTCTAACAGCTTGGAGCTCTATGGAATCCCACATCCATACCTGATTAAAACAGCCTTAACACTTACCAAATACATACACTTTGTAGTAGCAAAGGTTTTGAATTAAGAAAACATGCCTTCCTTGTTTATGAGGCATCCTTGTGATAAGAGATGGAAACTAAAAATAATCATTTTATCACAACATATTGTTTTAATTTTCTTGAGGTATGTGCTCATTTGTGTGCTTGCAGCAGCCATGAAAGTTATGACAACACAATCCCTAACCCATATTTACAATCTGTGTGGTTATTTTACAAAACCCAAGCATCGAGATGTACAATGAGTGGATGTGTAATGAATACAACACATACATTGTACTTTACACACATAATAATACATGTGAACTGAACTATTTATAACACATTGTAAATTTAATCCATAGGTTTTTAGAGAGGAAAGACACTTTTGCTGTGTCTTGCACACACATGATCCATAAAGAAAAAACCCTCAGAAAAAGGCAGAGTGCACTCTGGGGAAGACTGAAGTGCCAGAAATGCATTATTTTATTTAATGCATGATGAGTCATTCTTCCTTATTATATACTGTAAGTAATAGAGGAACTGAGCACAATGCTTTTGAGTGAGTAACATCATTGACCCTGATGCCAATCAATCTGTAAATGCATGCAGGTTATATGTGGTACCTGCCGCTGTGAGATGACAGCCCACTCTGCCTATGATAAAACATCTACACTGAACATACTAAACTTCAACCTGATTAAACTTAGGTGAACTGGTATTGCTAAACTGGCCTGATAGTGATTGTGTGCATTCGCACTGGATTGGACAGGTGCCCTTTCTGAGGATTGTTCCAATCTTGCAACCTGATACTTGCTGGGATAAGCTCCAGCTGGACTGCAACCCAGCCCTGGATAAGCACGTTAAGAAGATGGATGGATACTGTATATGTATTTATGGATGAAATGTAGGGTTTGATGTGGGGCACCACACTGGCTTCCTTCCATTCAAGCACTGAATGTATGCCAATAATGTCTAATCTGTTTTTGTCACTTCATTTCCTGATACACAAGCTCAACACTCTCTCTCACTGAAACACATGCATGTTTTATCAATCCAGCCTACCATCTAGCTATCTACAGAGCACAGAGAGCAAGGATACCATGGTGTAAGATGAATGCAGCTGGTCTCCTTTTACAATGGCTGAATCTCACAATAGTTTTTTCCTTTTTATTTTTAAAACAACTTGGACACTCTGTTTTACAATATATTTTGCAATCTTGACACGGGACAATACTCGAAAACATTTTTAGCTTTAAAAATAGATGCATTTGGTAAGTTTTCACGCTTTTTTATCATGTATGTATATGGGGTTCCATACAGCGTTTTGTATGCTGCAAGAACAAAGTAATTAAAAGTTTGTAAAAACACTTTACTTTAGAACACAGTTTTTTGAGGCAAATTAATACTGTATATACCATGATTGCAAAGAAATAACTTTCACTTGAAAAATACCAAACTTTAAGTATGGTGTAAACAACAGCTCCCATAGAAGAAACTTCTCTTGCCATGGTTCCCTGGAAACCTTAAAGACAGAGTTGGCATCCAGATGTCATGCTTGCAGCAAACTGTGAAACACTTGAACATAATGCTTCACACGTATTTCCTTGAACTTTCACCTAATATGTTTGCTTTAAATTCCAAATGGTTAAGCCATAAACTCTAATGCTAGTGGTTGGGGAACACTGTAACACATTCTTACTCTTATAAACATCATAACATAGTTAGTGTTTCTTATATTTAAAATTAGAATACATTATATTTTTAAAAGTTAGAACATGAGTTGAGCTGTACAATCAAAATATCTAACAGCTACAATTCATGTTTCTGAAGAATTTCTCAAAATAACTTCGATGAAAAATGTTATATAAAGTATTTAATGTGAATTGCCCTTCAGCATTTCAGTCTCAAGTTAGATTATGTCTAGAGTTCATATCAGAATTACTATATGCAGATGCAGAAACTCCAGATGCAACACTATATTTTGCTTTGGAAAGAATATGTAAAGACTGCATTCTAAAAGGTCTTTTCTGTGTGTTCATGAATTATAATGTAATGAGATTGTCATTAAGGTAAACATCCTGCATTGAGATGGTCAATTTCTTTTAGCACTAACATTTGTATTAATCTATTATATGTTCCCTGTGATGAATTTGTCAAAACATCCTGCATTGAGATTGTCAATTCTTTAAGCACTAACCTGTGTATTAATCTGTTATAACTTTCTTGTGATGAATTTGTCAAAGCCATTTTCTCTGTTACTGAGTCACAAAGAGCCAAAACCTGAATATTTAGCATTCCTTCACCACAGTGGAATTAAATCTGGACAAGATGCAGATCCAAAGCAGAGATCTCTCTTTCTCTCTCTCTCTCTCTCTCTCTCTCACACACACACACACACACACACACACACACACACACACACTACAGATCTGTGTTAGTTTATAATTGCCAATTATCCTTATCCTTACATGAACATCTCTGGGGACAATAGTCCTGTCAGGTACAGTCACTGATACATATGGAGTCATTGTGCTTTCTGAATAACAACAAAATATGAAAAAGAAGACAGTATTATATAAAGCATTCCTCAGAAAGCTATTTTAATAAAAATATGCACTGTAGTTAAATATCACTTTTAGATATTTATTGGTATGAGTTATATTGCCTAACCTTCTATGAACTGATGTACCTGAATGGTTTCTATCCATAGAAATGTAAATCCACCCCATCCCACATACTTATATCTGTTTGCAATTGTTAAATGGAATTCATTTTAAAAATCAAATTTATTTTAATATTTGGCTCTTTTTGTACCTGTTCCTTTGCCATATTTGGCACTGTGTGCCCATCCAGTTGCAGAAACAAATCCAAGATGTCGACAGAGGACAAAAGCATTCTCCATTGAGAAGTCATCATCACAAATGGTTCCCCACTCATCATTATAGAAGACCTCAATTCTCCCTTCATTGTGCTTGCGAGGATATCCAGCCAGGCGGAATCTGATTTTTCCCCTTTGCTGTTGTTGTGGACTTGGAGTTGTGTGCTGTGACAGTCCCATAGCTGATAGGAGGCTTAACAGCAAACCCAGAATCTCCCATTGCTTGTACAGCAGCTCAGTCTTCATCACGTCCTAAAGATTTTAATGCACCTGTAAATTAAGTACAAAAATGTTGTTATAAATGTAAAAATAAATAAGATGTCATGCTGATACAAAATTGTTATCCTTTCATTAATTATATAACCTAATATTTTCATTATAAACTAGGAAGTGAAGACTTTTCCATCAGCTTTGGGCACAAGGCAGTAACCAATCAAGGATGGAGCATTAGTCATTTATATACCACATGAATTCCCACATTCAAAGATGAGACTAAAGTTTTATTTGGATTTGCTCATTTTCAAATGTGCCACATGTTTAAATACAAATAGAAAGACAGCTATGTATACCATGTGTAATATTTTATGTGCAATTTTAGCACCCGGCATACCCTGTAATTGTGCTTTTCATCTGCTTCATACTACAAATGAAGCAACTAAACAAATGCTTTCTCAATGTAGCAAATAAAACAGAAGGATGGTGACTCACTTGATCCGCCAATTTATCTGTGAATGATTAGATTTTATCCTTACATTTCCATCAGGAAAACTAAACAAATTGTAGTATGTTATTAAGTATAAAATTATAATTTCTATAAAATGTATTTATTAAAATTTAACTCTATAGATGCTGATACACACAGTATGTATACAGTATATACAGTATGTGTGTGTGTGCATGCTATATATGCATATGCACACATGGAGCCAACTTGGTAAGTAAAAGTAAACAAACACATATATATATATACATACAGTATATATCAGCATCTATGGAATTAAATCAATTAGAAAAAATGAAAAATTCTGTGCAAAATTGCGCTGATGTGTCTGCATCAAAACTAACTCACACTTGCAGAACTGTAATAGAAAATATGGAGAAAATATGAAGTCTTTGGATTGATATGTTGCAAGAACATATGCCTCTATCTCAGGTGATAATTCAGCAAAAAAAAATAATCATTTGAAATCATAAGAAACCGAAGAAATTACAGAAAACTGTGGCATCTTGAGGTTGGTTCAAAAAATTGAAAAACTGTGCCAGAATTCACAACTGTTACATTAACAGGAGAAGCCACAAATACAAATGTCCAAGAGGCAACATAATTTCCTTCAAAATTACTCAAAATTATTGAACAGTGAGTTTATCTGCTGAGTTTAGTGTTTCATATCAAAGAAAGTGGTTTGTTTTGGAAGTGTTTTCAGGTGATGAGATTTCAGACTGAAACCAATGCTAGTGTATCACTCCAGCACTTAAGGGGCTTTCGAAAACTGATCTTTACATCATATGGAAATCTAATCGAAAAGTGTGGGTAACAAAAGAGTTGTTTGTTCATTCATTTGTAATCTATTTTTGCCCAGTTGTGAAACATTATTGTAAAACAAACAACTTAAAGGTAAAAGCTCTTTTTTTATTTGACAATGTGCCTGGTCATCCTTCAGATCTTGGCTCATTAAAACCTTGCTTACCCATTTTTTGTATTTTTTACACCGAACACAACCTCCCTAATCTAACCAATGGATCAGGGAGTTATAGCAGTGTTCAAAGCTTAGTACATTTGAAATACATTAAACAAATTAATAAAATTTGAAAACAAAGAACAAATATCAATTAAAATTTCTGGAAGAATTATACAATTAAAAGCCCAATTGAGGACATCAAAGATTCCTGGAAAGAAATTAACCAAGAATGCTTAAATAGTGCCTGGCACAAAGTGTGAGCAGATGTAGCCAGAGAACCAAAAATGAGATTCAAGAATTTACAGATGAAGTCTAACAAATGGTCCATATAATTGGTTTTCAAGAAGTTAACACACAAGGTGTTAAAAGATTTACTAAACATCTAAACTGAAGGAGAAAGTATTTATTGATTTTAAAAACAAGGTAAACAGTTCACAACATTCACTCCATAAAAAAACTACCTATACTTAATTTGTTGGATGAAAACAGGATATTAAAAAAAAACAAACAAACAAACAAACATACACACATGGAGAGAATGTGAAAACCCCACAATAATTTTGACATGGCCAGAAATCAAACCCAGATCTCCAGAGCTGTAAAGCAGAAGCGCTACCTCCTATACTAGAGTGCCAATCTGCATAAAATGTATTCTGGAAAAAGAAAATTGATTAGAGCCATTAGCCACGAAGGTATAAAACCCTGACTGTTGCTGCATTAAAGGTGTAATTCACTCAGCAAAGCAGCTGTCAAACAGGCAGCTATGTGAGGTGATATTGTCCGCATCTCGTCAGACATTCCATATACAGACAAATTACAACGCCACCATTGATTTTCTTAAATTAGCCAAGCCAGATTAGTTCTCAAGGCAACCAATATCGGAACAAGAACCTAGTCAAGGAAAGTGAAGAGGATTTATAAACCCTTCTTCTCATTTAAAAACCTGAATTAAAAAGTTTCTGTGGAATACATTTGCTTTCTTTACATAAGCATAAGCATTAAAATACTGTATATGTTGAAGCAAACAAGGTGAAATGAACAGCAGAAAAGTGTATTTTTTTTTTGGAAAAATCAACTTTTAAGCAGTGCTTTTTATGGCAATCAAAATAAAATGTACAGTACAAGATGTTTAGGATAAGAGAAAGTTGGATTAAGCAAAAACAGGATTATGAATTGGAACACTAGCTAAAGTAACTATTTCAATTGAAAACAAACTTTTCTACTATTCTATTAACTTTATTATTTTACTAGTCAACAAGGATTACAGGTCCTCTCTAGCAACTGGATAGTAATTTAAAATTGTTTTTCTGAATCAGCTTTAGACTTCTTCCTCTTCTCATAATATCAAGATGTTAAAAAATAGTCTCTGTTAGCCAGATGGGTAATGGTTTCCAAGTCCAAGTCAACTATAACTTACTCCACCATAGTTGCTATACTGAGCAGATCACAATGTGCACACAGGCTGTGGTCGTTTCCTGTGAAATTAGTAAAGATGATTTAAAGCAGTTTTTTATGATAGAAGAGGCCCTTGAATTGAAAAGAGGTACTTAAAGAATTAAAGACAATATAATTTGTTTAGTGTAAAATGTGCAGAGGTTGAACAAGAAAGTAGATGTTGAATAAAAACAAAAGAAATTAGGTAAATTGACAAATATTCTGTGTACTGCAAATGAACAATATAATGCTCAAATTATATTAAAAGGCAAGAAATATTTTTTATTTTCCTTACGGTTTGTCTCAAAACTCAACTCTATTTTCCCTAAAAGAATATTAACCTCATACAGGTAACACCTATGAAACTCAAAGTATTATCCCATTTAACAATGAACAAAGCTACAAAATGACGTATGACTATTATAAATCAATATTAGGAAAACATGCACATTGTCATTCACATGTAGAGTCCACAGTACCTAAATATGTAAGTAAAAATCAGCAATACTAGCAGTGCCAAGCAAAAATCTTTAAAAATAATAACCAGTCGAGAACTGGCAAAATGATGAACTATGGCACAGTTGATCTTAGATTAACAGTTTGTGTTAATTGATTTTCACATCATTTTTAAAGCCGTAAATCTTAAAAATGTGTTAAGCCTTTGCTAAGCTAAGATTAAAATGTGTTTTCATATACTGTAGACAGTGGCAGAAAAAAAGAATAGCAACCACATTAGCCCTACAGCTATTTGTGGTATGAAAAAAAAAACAGTAAAGACACAAGATAGACAGTATCTTTTACTAACTATGCATTAAATGCTAAATGCACCATTGTCATATTGCTAAATGCACCATTGTCAAATTGGTGGCACACAGGCTCAGAAAACCTTTCTTATTGCAATAAATGTCAGTCTAATATTTGCTTAAACTAATGATGTATATATATATATTGTGGGATATGGCCGGCATGTCATCCCGGCCAACACCCCCAGGCTGCCAGGTGGAGCCCTTCCTGCAGCATGGAGGTGCCCCAAATCCCAGCAGGGAATACTGGACAATGTAGTTTTTATTCTCTGCCCTGTTGGATACCTTGGGGCCCGCTAGAGGACGCTGCAGGTTGGCACAGAGACTATTTGCCTTACGCCCAGGAAGTACGTCAGAGTCACATGGACAAAGGGAACGATGTGCTTCCTGGGTAAAGAAAAAGAAGGATTTTTTTTATCTGACCTGTAAGTGTTCCAGGTCACATGGACAGAGAGGGTGAAACGCTTCCGGGTCAAGGACTATAAAAAGGACAGTGAAATACCAGAGCATTGAGCTGAGCTGGGTGGAAGGGTGGCAATGCGTCTGGGAGTGGAGGATTGATTATTGTATTGGATTATTGTGTTATTATATGAGTATAGTGGAGTGTAGTGTGCTTATATATATGTATATACATACACACACTTGTTATAATTTTATTTATCTTTTGTTTTATTGTATTTTGTCAACTGCTCTGAGGAGATACAAGAAACAATGTCATTGCACTTTGCACATAACAATGAACTTCACCTTACCTTGACCTTAAGCAGTGGACTGGAACCTGACAGAACTTTTAAATATTGGAGAAGTAATTTTTGCTACTTAAGTCAATGACAGATGTGCTGGTGGTATACTAAGCCTTTTCAGTTTCTGCTTTGCAATCTTGAGTGGCTATCCATCCATCCATCCATCCATTCTCTTCCGCTTATCCGAGGTCGGATCGCGGGGGTAGCAGCTTGAGCAGAGATGCCCAGACTTCCCTCTCCCTGGCCACTTCTTCTAGCTCTTCCGGGAGAATCCCAAGGCGTTCCCAGGCCAGCCGGGAGACATAGTCCCTCCAGCGTCTCCTGGGTCTTCCCCGGGGCCTCCTCCTGGTTGGACGTGCCCGGAACACCTCACCAGGGAGGCGTCCAGGAAGCATCCTAATCAGATGCCCGAGCCACCTCATCTGACTCCTCTCGATGAGGAGGAGCAGCGGCTCTACTCTGAGCCCCTCCCGGATGACTGAGCTTCTCACCCTATCTTTAAGGGAGAGCCCAGACACCCTGCAGAGGAAACTCATTTCAGCCGCTTGTATTCGCGATCTCGTTCTTTCGGTCACAACCCATAGCTCATGACCATAGGTGAGGGTAGGAACATAGATCGATCGGTAAATTGAGAGCTTTGCCTTATGGCTCAGCTCCTTTTTCACCACGACAGACCAATGCAGAGCCCGCATCACTGCGGACGCCACACCGATCCGCCTGTCGATCTCACGCTCCATTCTTCCCTCACTCGTGAACAAGACCCCAAGATACTTGAACTCCTCCACTTGAGGCAGGATCTCGCTCCCAACCCTGAGAGGCCACTCCACCCTTTTCAGGCTGAGGACCATGGTCTCGGATTTGGAGGTGCTGATTCCCATCCCAGCCGCTTCACACTCAGCTAGCTGCGAACCGATCCAGAGAGAGCTGAAGATCACGGCCTGATGAAGCGAACAGGACAACATCATCTGCAAAAAGCAGTGACCCAATCCTGAGTCCACCAAACCGGACCCCCTCAACACCCTGGCTGTGCCTAGAAATTTTGTCCATAAAAGTTATGAAATAATCGGTGACAAAGGGCAGCCCTGGCGGAGTCCAACTCTCACTGGAAAACGGGTTCGACTTACTGCCGGCAATGCGGACCAAGCTCTGACACCGGTTTGTACAGGGACCGAACCGCCCTTGTCAGGGGGTCCGGTACTCCATACTCCCGGAGCACCCCCCACAGGATTCCCCGAGGAACACGGTCGAACGCCTTTTCCAAGTCCACAAAACACATGTAGACTGGTTGGGCGAACTCCCATGCACCCTCCAGGACTCTGCTAAGGGTGTAGAGCTGGTCCACTGTTCCGCGACCAGGACGAAAACCACACTGTTCCTCCTGAATCCGAGGTTCGACTATCTGACGGACCCTCCTCTCCAGAACCCCCGAATAGACTTTTCCAGGGAGGCTGAGGAGTGTGATCCCTCTGTAGTTGGAACACACCCTCCGGTCCCCCTTCTTAAAGAGGGGGTCCACCACCCCGGTCTGCCAATCCAGAGACACTGTCCCTGATGTCCATGCGATGTTGTAGAGACGTGTCAACCAAGACAGCCCTACAACATCCAGAGCCTTGAGGAACTCCGGGCGTATCTCATCCACCCCCGGGGCCCTGCCACCAAGGAGTTTTTTGACCACCTCGGTGACCTCAGTCCCAGAGATGGGGGAGCCCACCTCCGAGTCCCCAGGCTCTGCTTCCTCATTGGAAGGCATGTTATTGGGATTGAGGAGGTCTTCGAAGTACTCCCCCCACCGACCCACAACGTCCCGAGTCGAGGTCAGCAGCGCACCATCTCCACCATATACAGTGTTGACACTGCACTGCTTCCCCCTCCTGAGACGCCGGAGAGTGGACCAGAATCTCCTCGAAGCCATCTGAAAGTCGTTCTCCATGGCCTCCCCAAACTCCTCCCATGCCCGAGTTTTTGCCTCAGCAACCACCGAAGCCGCATTCTGCTTGGCCTGCCGGTACCTATCAGCTGCCTCCAGAGTCCCACAGGACAAAAGGGACCGGTAGGACTCCTTCTTCAGCTTGACGGCATCCCTCACCGCTGGTGTCCACCAACGGGTTCAGGGATTGCCGCCACGACAGGCACCGACCACCTTACGGCCACAGCTCCGGTCAGCCGCCTCAACAATAGAGGCACGGAACATGGCCCATTCGGACTCAATGTCCCCCACCTCCCTCGGGACATGGTCAAAGTTTTTCCGGAGGTGGGAGTTGAAGCTACTTCTGACAGGGGGCTCTGCCAGACGTTCCCAGCAGACCCTCACAACATGTTTGGGCCTACCAGGCCTGACCAGCATCCTCCCCCACCATCGAAGCCAACTCACCACCAGGTGGTGATCAGTTGACAGCTCCGCCCCTCTCTTCACCCGAGTGTCCAAGACATGTGGCCGCAAGTCCGACGACACGACCACAAAGTCGATCATCGAAGTGAGGCCTAGGGTGTCCTGGTGCCAAGTGCACATATGAACACCCCTATGCTTGAACATGGTGTTCGTTATGGACAATCCGTGACGAGCACAGAAGTCCAATAACAAAACACCACTCGGGTTCAGATCGGGGGGGCCATTCCTCCCAATCATGCCCTTCCAGGTCTCACTGTCATTGCCCACGTGAGCATTGAAGTCTCCCAGCAGTACGAGGGAGTCCCCAGATGGTATGCCCTCTAGCACACCCTCCAGGGACTCCAAAAGGGTGGGTACTCCGAACTGCTGTTCGGCGCATACGCACAAACAACAGTTAGGACCTGTTCCCCCCACCCGAAGGCGGAGCGAGGCTACCCTCTCGTCCACCGGGGTAAACCCCAATGAACAGGCTCCAAGTCGGGGGGGCAATAAGTATACCTACCCCCGCTCGGCGTCTCTCACCGGGGGCAACTCCAGAGTGGTACAGAGTCAGCCCCTCTCAAGGAGATTGGTTCCAGAGTCCAAGCCGTGCGTCGAGGTGAGCCCGACTATATCTAGACGGAACCTCTCAATCTCACGCACAAGCTCAGGCTCCTTCCCCTTCAGGATTGGACCACCAAGATCCTCGCCTTCGGCCACCACCCAACTCATACTGCACCCGACCTCTTTGGCCCCTCCCATAGGTGGTGAGCCATGGGAAGGGGGACCCACGTTGCCTCTTCGGGCTGTGCCCGGCCGAGCCCCATGGGTGCAAGCCCGGCCACCAGGCGCTCGCCATCGAGCCCCACCTCCAGGCCCTGGCTCCAGAGGGGGGGCCCCGGTGACCCGCGTCCGGGCGAGGGAAAACGCCGTCCAAATTTTTTATTCGTCATAGGAGGTTTGTATAACCGCTCTTTGTCTCATCCCTCACCTAGGACCAGTTTGCCTTGGGTGGCCCTACCAGGGGCATAAAGCCCCGGACAACAGAGCTCCTAGGATCACTGGGACACGCAAACCCCTCCACCACGGTAAGGTGGCAGTTCGAGGAGGGGTGAGTGGCTATCAGACATGTAAAAAACGAAAACATGGAAGCTGAAATAACTTCTGTCAAGATAAATTTAAAAAAGTAAATTAATCAGTGATTGGGGTCGCACAGAATGTTTCTCTGTTTTAAGACAGACAATTTGTATAACATGCTCTATTCAAGATATCTTAACAAAAATTGAACTTCTCCAGCAAATTCCCTTAAAGAACAAGCGTACCAAATCTGAACAAAATCGTTCCCGGGGAAGCGAATTGTTTCACAAGGACAGACAGGTCAGACAAGATGACAACATTAAGTGAGTTTTACTTTTTATGTGAATGCACCTAAAAAGCATTTCCTGGTGAACAAGGTTTTCAAGTCTTTTTTTTAAATGATTTTTCCTTTCAATTGAATATACAGTACATTACACTAAGCATTAGTGTATTCTTCAGGCTTCTGGCACAATCTCTCTTCTTATTAATTTTAACAGTATTATTTATTTAGTTTGTAGTGCAGAGATCATACAATAAGGAGATGTATAAACATAGAATACATGTTAATACTTTTCTTGGAAATGAAACTCCATTCTGCCTCATGGAACTTATACAAAATGCAAGCTGGTCAAATATAAAAACAATATTGATATTGTTTTTGATATTCCGAGTCATTATTTTTTATTTATTTATTTTTCATAAAATGGTCAGAAATTACTTCTGATATTTTATTGTTAAGTTCTGATTTGATTAAGGGAAAAAACAATGTTACCCCTGTGGTGCTAGGAAATGGAGAGTAGTTTCTACACCATGGCAATATTCTGTTCATACTCACTGGACTTCGCTACATGGTATTTGATCATACATCTATTATCAGTTATAATGTAAAAGCATTTAACAAGTTGACAGCTAATAATTTTCAGTATTGTTTAAAAAGCTGTATAAATCTGGGATATTAATTGGAGATTGCTTATAAAAGGTTTTCTGTATTATGCAAATGTTTTGTGTACTGTATGGTTTAAAATAAAGGCTAAGTCTGCAATAGGTTTTGGTTACACATTGAATATCTTGCACCTTTATACTCATGTATTTGTTTTTGGTAGATTTTTTTTTCGATTACTGAAATGTCTGAATGTTTCACATACTAAACAATTTTTACCTTCTTCCAAGCTACTGTCCTTTTTATAGTACCTAATAAAAGCATAACATCTGCAATTTTATAGCAATCCTCTTAATTTATCATATATATTTTAGGGAATCCTTTATTTTAGTAAACCAAAGATAAATTGATCCATTTCTTTTTATTAATGTTTACATTTTCAGGTTTTAAGTTATTCACTTTCAGTAAGAATTATCTTTTTAAAACTTAAATTAACATTTTAGCAGGGAATATCAGAACATCCTTATTTAAAAGTACTAGGAATTCCACTTTCCAGCCACATCTAAGAGATTTTGCCAATACCGTGAATTCATTTCCTGTCTTGGCACTGAATGGCAGAGTCAGTGGAATTTCAGATGCACATTCCTGGTTGCTAAGGAATGTTAGCAACAGTATGAGAGTGGATGAAAAACTGTGGCTGCATGATAAGCACGGTTCCAGTATTTGTACACTAACAGTACATATCTGCTAAATATTAGATGACTAGATGATATTTGATAAAATCATCATCATTGTAATGCAGGATAGATTGACATTAGTTATTAACTATTCTGTTGCTATGGATGATGAAAACATATGCTGGTTTAAAAGCCAGGGTCAGACACTCTTATTGACAGCTACAAAGTCTCAGTCTGCATAATGTGGCTACTAGCCGGAATGCAGCTTTGCGCCTTATCTAATAAGATGATAAATATAAGACCTTTTAACATTGCACGCATGTCCCTTGGATGTAGAAGATGGGCTACCAGGTCCTGAACAAAAGCCCATAACTCGTAATGTCACAACCTTGAGGGACAGAACTTTGCACCAATGGTAAGCCAAAAGAACGGATTTCCACACATGAAGCCAATGACAAGACCTCTACTCATTCCTTTAAAAACATCAACCACACCCTAACTAACTGTTTCACTTACAAAGCTACAGCTCAACCCATCCACCTTTGGCTGCCCATAGCCAGAACTCATAATTGATAGGGTGTGGCCACAATACAGGTTAAAGTAATCCCTTTACTCCAGCGGGCAGCTATGCCCGCAAGGGTAGAATACTTGACAATATTTGAGTTAGGACAAGATTGCCATTAGTCCAACCTTGCGAGGAACAGCAAGTGCACAAGCAAGAGAGAGTGAGAGACCATATGTAGACCACGTGATTGCCTTGCTAACAACAGGGACTAACTAATCACCAGCTGACCTAGCAGGGGTAACTTTGCTAGCTACCACAGACACTGTGTGTAAAATCCTTGAGTAGAAACTGCAGTACTGCCCACAACCAAAAGGTGCAACCAAAGGCGAAGAAGGAGACAAGCTCCTGAACAAAGAAAGAAAGCACCCTGAAAGTTCTTCCCATGTCTGAAGAAAGCAATCCAGGAAATCAACAAAGCATTGAACACCTTAACCATAAGTATTACTTTGATTCCAAGAACTATTAAATGTAATTTAATAGATAAGACACCATCAGCTAATGTACTATGATTATGGTGTAGCTTTAACTAAAAGATAATAACCTAGTGAAGGATACGTTCTAGCACTGTGCTATAGGTTTTTTCTTAAACCAAGTCAGAAGATGCAGAGCAGCATCTCACACACAGAGATAGAGAGAGCTCTGTGTGGGCCAACTTCATGAAGCCTGTTTCTGACAGTTTGGTCAGAAACATGCACACTCTTTCTTTCTTTTTAGACTCTAGAATAATCGATAAAATGTTTATCAGCAGTACCTGCTCTAGGTATTCTCTGAACCAGGGTACAAACCCTACCTTCCGTGCTTATACCCACATTGATAACTAGACACACAAATAGCCTAATCATCTGCAATTCTTATTTGTTCAAAACAATAAATAGTGCATTATTATGCAGTGTTTTTACTGTAATGTGCATGCAGGTTACACAATAAAGTGAAATTCAGACAAAAAGTGATAGATGTATGTTGCTAATAAAATGTGGAAGTTGCACTATAGACACACACTTGGATACCACAAACCAGTGTTGGTCACAAGTATAACTGTATTAGTAAGCACCCTTTCGATTTGAACTAGAAGATTCTAATATCTATACATGTTTGTTTTCTGCTCATGCAATAACAAAGCAGTTTTGCAAAACAGAATGTTAATGATAATCAGAAATTCAGTTATCTGTCATTGGAAGCCAGCCTCATTCACATTCTCTTTTATACAGGGCCAGTATAGAGACACCTATTAACTTACATGGTACATCTTTGGCATAAGATAGGAAATTGGGAGTATGTAGAGAAAAACCCACGCAGTGAAACGGATAATATGCATACTCCACTTATTAGGCCTAGGATTATTAAACTCTGAAATAGGCTATGGTCCTTGCAACCCTGAATTGGTTTAAGCAAGTTCAAGAATAGATACCATAGATGGGCAGTTACCTCAGCTTACAAAAGTATAATTCTAATTATATGTTTTGGCAATAGATCATTTCTAAGTAATTTTTCTCAATCAATATCATGTCATTCTCTAACTTACTTAAGACATTTCAGGATCACAGGAGGCTATACCCTATCCCACAGCACTGGGCAAATGGAAGGAAACAACTCTGGACTAGGCGCCAGCACACTGCAGGACCCACTTAAGCACAGACATACACAAAGACCAATTTAGAATTGACAGTTAACTCAACCTGTATGTCTTTTGAGATGTGGGAGAAAAATCTTACAGATGCACAAGAATGTAAAAACTCCACAAAGACAACATTCACACATAGGGTTCAAACCCAGAATGTTGGATCCATGAAGTGGCAGCAATAACCAGAGCACTAGTATGCCACTGATGTCAATCATTACTCTCTGAATTTCATTATATGACCAGTAATCTCTGTATTTATAAATCACAATTTATTTTTGTTTATTGTTTATGCAAAGATTTGGTTGTGGAAACCACAGACTTAAAACTTTAGCACACAGGTACTTTTCATCATTAGTCAGGATTTTACATATAATTTGCTTGCTCCTCAGGAGTGGCTCATGGTTAAAAAAAGAATGGCACGGAAAACTACAGTGTGATCTGTCAACAGAGAACAATACCATGCTGATTTTAATGGTACTATAAAGGTTAGCATATTGTACTTGTAAAAGTTAGATTTTTTCAGTTTTATTCTATGAATCACAATCACGCTCTACCCCCCCTCTCAACCCAGCCCCTCCTGATCTGACTGTAAGTAACAGTGCCAGCATAAATTCACACCCGATCTGATGCTGTTCATTTTCAAGTAATATTGAATTAGTGCGATGATGTTTTCTGGTTGGTACTATTCAGATCATAAAATGATTTCTTCAAAATGTCACATATATTGTCTCTTTCTTTCAGGTGTGTAATAGAAACCACAGTATAGAGAAAAGTGTGCGCATTGCAACAGGTACACATGTTGTAAATGTAGGAAGGACGGTCCTTGCGTGTGTGTGAACTGTTAACATTTGAATGTGATGACTGCATATAGTGCTGAACTGACCTCTCTGTACTATTGTTGCCTCTGCATGTCCTGGAGTACAAAAGAAACAGCAACATGTGGAGACTGGCAAGATCGGGGAAAAAAACATGCAGTGTTATGCGAATGAATATGAATAATATGAATAATGTTGCATCCGTGCCACAATGTTTTCCGAAATGTACTATACAGGTCATAAAATGAGTAATTCCAAATATCATATACATCTATATCTGTTTTTTTTTTTTTTTTGACATCATAGACCATAAGGCGGATACTAATTCAGCGTGAGCAGGAACACTCAATAAACTGAATTAAAAAAATCAAGTGACGGTGAGATATGAAGAAGGCAGATTCACCAGTGTTTGTGTGTCGGCTTTTATCTCTCCAGATCAGAGAATGTACAGTCCCATTGCCTCAAAACACCACTCACATCTACAGTTACTCCCAGTTTCAAATAAAAACTAACAGCGTCAGATCCCTAGGGCAGTAGTATGTATCGTGATCGTGACTGAGAGAATAAAAGTGAAAAAAAAAAGGTAACTTTTACAAGTCCTATAAATGTACACTGTCTGTTACAGACGCAAACCAAATGTATGTGTGTACCGTATAATAATAACAATAAGAGCAGCTCACTACTGCAAACAGCAAATACAGGAGGCAGACAGGATCGAACCAGGGACTCTTGATTACAAGTCAGCAAATCTTACCGCTACGCCACAGAAGCTGTTGTATCATCCTTGAACCTATTGTGAGTGTTTATTTGATCTTTGGACTTCAGGCTTCACACATTATATAGTTTATGCCAACATTTTGTCATTTACTACTAAAATATTACAAACGTTTCTGTTTTAACAATGTGTTTACACAAATTATTGTAGAAACGGAACACACATAAGATGCATGTGTTCTAAATAACTTCCATTATTTTCACTCTAAAACTCCAGCACTTCACTCCCAGATAATCAATCAAGGCATGAACTGGGGGAACTTTGTGCACGTTCTGTGGCGGTGGAGGATGGAATAGGAGGCTGCTTACCTTAATTGGCACATTTACAGGACAAAAAATGCTGAGGGAGAGGTGCGAAGGGATTTAAGGTGGGCCGGATCTACGTGTTTTTTCGTAGGCTCTGGTAATTCTAGTGTTAAATCTTGGCTGCGCATCCACACATATATTGGTTTAAGTATTGTTACTCTTCAGTTAATTCAATATATTACTAAAAATACCATTAAACTGTTATTTATTACACTCTGAAATTCTGGAAAATCTAATACAAACGCAAGCCAGCATATTTAAAAAAATTCTCAAGGTGGTATCTATAGTGGCAAAGTGGTGACCTAACAGCTGAGAGCTCCAGGGGTGCATGTAAGAGTTTTCTCTCAATATTCTAAATCTAAAATAGCCAGGAATGTGTAAGTATTGTGCGGGATTCAGTGTACTGTAGCCTGTGATGGAGTGTTACACCGTGCAGTGTTGACTCCTACATTGGACCTGAGCCTGACAAAATAGACTCCTTCAACCTTATAACTGGATTAAATAAGCTCAGAAAATGAATTGAGTAATCATCAGTATGTATTATATGCATTCTAAATTAATTAATACATTTAATTAATTAATACATTTAATGAAAATAGCTTTTTGCACCTGCGGACCGGTGAAAATAGCTTTTAGCCGGTCCACGAAATATTTATCCTAAGACACATATAAAAACCAATATAGATAGTATTTTATTATTATATAGGTATATTTTATACAGTTATACAATTACAATTTTTTAGTGTGACATCTGCTGCAGATTCTTTGTTAGAAAATTTGATATACGTGGCTGCAGAGTTGTTTCTGAGAGACGAAGCGCTGCATTAACATCCATTCGATTTCTCGGTTTGGTTTTTGTTATTGACATAGCTGAAAAAGTCTTTTCGCACAAATAGGAAGTCGAAAAAATGACCAGTAATTTGATAGCTTTATAACTCAAAGATGAATATTCTTTTTCTAGTGATTTCCAAAATTGAGACAATGATTGCATTTTATGTCTGGACACCAGAGTGACATCAGAAGACAACTCAATCAGCTTTTCTTTTTCACGAGGATCACGTGCACATGACTTTATATCTTCCAAGAATGGATTATTAATCCAGAGGTTACCTTTATGAGGATCCTCATTTTCAGGGAAATAATTATTAAAATTTTTAGCTAATGCTCTTAAATGTTGACTTATTATGTTGAATATGACTTTCTGGTTGACATCAGCAGCAATCAAAAATTCTTCCTAAAGTGGAAACATTTCTATATCTTCCTCTTGTAAGCGACTATTCCAAAGAGCTAGCTTCTTTTTCCATTTTATTTCTCAAAGTATAAATATTTGTATATGACCCCTGCAGAGAAATATTAACTTCATTGAGCAGACTGAATATGTCTGCCATGTAAACAAGCTTTGCCAGCCATTCTTCATTCAACAAAGGCTCCAGTTCAGATTTTCGCTCTAGCAAAAACTGCTTTATTTCTTCCCTCAGTTCGAAAAGGCGCAAAAGAACCCTTCCTCTCGATAACCACCTCACTTCTGCATGGAGAAGGAGATGTTTGTGGTGTGAGTCCATGCTCTCACATAGTGTCGTGAAGAGCCTTGAGTACATAGCTCGACTACAAATTTCATTAATAATCTTCACCGCGTCATTCTTCACAGTGTTTAGTTCAGTAGAAAGCTTCTTTGCAGCTAGGTACTCTCGCTGGATCATACAGTGAGTGGACAAAACTTCAGGGTGCGCGACTTCTTTTATTTTCGCAACTACTCCTGAGCAACGTCCAGTTATGCTCGCAGCACCGTCAGTACAAACTCCGACGCATTTGCTCCAGTCTAAGCCCTGAGCTTGAAAATACTCATCAAGAGCATTAAATATTTCTGAACCAGTGGTTCGTCCAGGTAAGCCGAGACAACAAAGAAGATCTTCCCTTATGTCTTCATCTTCACTATACCTCATGAAGCAAAGTAGGATAGCATGATTACTCACGTCAGTTGATTCATCAAGTTGAATCACAAAACATCTCGATTTCTTTATCCCTTCTACAACTTGATTTTCAATATCAGTGGCCAACTCAACAATTCTTCTCATAATGCTGGTGTCCGAAAGCGGTATGACCTCTAGTTTTACAGCAGCTTGAGGACCTAAAATTTCTCGTATGACATCTAAGATGCAAGGCTTTACTAACTCCTCACCAATAGTAAACGTTTTTTTCGATTTAGCTATTCAAAGCGCAACTAATTAAGACGCTTGAAGCAGTGACTTGTCACTAGTCGTCATCATTTTCATTTGACTTTTCTGCATTTTTATCTGGTCACGTAATCTTTCAAAAAAGTCCAGTGGCTTATCAGTAAAATCTCTATGTTTCGAATGCAAATGACGAGCAAGTTTGGAAGGTTTCATATCTTCATTTGACAGAATTTCGGAACATACTACACACAAAAGCCGTGGCGATAGTTCATTGCCAGGGGCTACAATGAAACCAAGCTTTAAATACTCTTTATCGTAATGCCTAACATAGTTTACTTTTCTCTTTTTGGTTTGTATTTCACATTCCAAAGTATCAACGTATTTATTTTTCTGTTTCTCCTAAACCTGAAGCACTAGTACTTGGCATTCTTTCAGCACCATCACTAATTTTCTCCTGAATATCGTCCTTGCTTCTACTAAAAAACGTTAAAATATTTTGCTATTTTGACTTTTTTTGTCTCCATTTTGTAGGCCCTACAAATTAAAAATTAAATAAAAATAAAAATTTTACAAAAGAATTAACCTGTTTTCCGAAATACTACAACAAAATATTAGAAAACAATACGTATGAGCAATAAAATAAGAATTGTGTGACGTGTTATCACCAGACGAGCGGACGCTATACTGACATTCAGCAGCCGTGCACTTCATCCATCGAACAAGCATCTGATGCGGCGCAGTCAACGGCATTTATTGGAGACCAGCACTTTAGAGAAGTCTCAAATGCATGTCGAAATCTGGAAACACGATCTAAAGTAGTATGAAAAATAGCCGCGAGAGGCATTGTATTGAGGCTAGTAAATATTTAAATAAATCATGGTTCGGATAAAAGTTAGCTTCTGCGTCGACTAAAAAAATGTGCTATATATACTCGTGAACAGAACTGTACATCTACATGATTCGGTCGAAATGTTTCGCGGACCGGCAGGGATTTTCTGTGGACTGGCACCGGTCTAGAGACCACGGGTTGAAGAACACTGCTCTAGATGACACTTTTTTTGCATTTTATGTTCTGAACTGTTGTCAAACATGCTGCAGAACCATAGCTGAAGAAACATGAAACATTTTTCTTGATAACAAAATAACACAAGTCAGAATACACATCTTCTTATACCTTCCCTGGGCTGAGACATAGCAGCATAATAATATAAAATTTCATTCATTCAGTAATGGCAATCAGCTTCATTTATAATTTAAACTAAGCAATACCTCTTAAGATACCATTAATTAACTACTTTTTTGATAAAAAATACAGTGGATGACTGAAAATTATCTATGTTTAAATTCAGAAATAAAGAAGTCCTTTAACTGGGTGATATTGTTGTGAATGATAAGAGTATAGTAAATATTCTTAATTTAGTAGGCTTAAATATCAGTTAAGCAGGATCAATCTGAAATGTTAATGTTATCTTAGACACAGATTTATCCTTCAGTTGTCACACTTATGCACTTTCTAAAATGAGATTTCTCCATTTTAGAAGTATTTCAAGTGTTTTCTTAAGCTGCAGGATCCTGAAAATCTTACCTATGCATTTGCTTTATGGTAAGGATGCTCCAATCAATTAGCCAATTTTCACGAAAAAGAAAACCCAATCAGTGATTGGTCAATTGGCTGATCACAAAAAACAATCTTTTCAGCTCCTGCTTTTCAAAGCTTTACTGTAATTTAGTTGCACTGCTCTTTAACACAAGGTATTAGTTGAGCCAGCACAAGTCTTTTTTTGCAGAAAACTTTCTGCAGTGTAAACAAAGAGCAGCAAGTCAAAGTCTATTTAACCTGAAACCAGTGTTGTCAGGTCCACAATTTCATCGCCCAACAGGGTTATTTAGTGTTAGTGTTTAGGGAAAACATAGTGTTTCAAAGGTTGTAGTTTTTTTAAAAATAACACAATGTTTTAGGCTATTTTCCACCGCTCTGCCACATTTTTACCATATTTTTCATCCATCAGGCACCCCTTCCACTTTTATTTGCATTCATATATGTTCTATGCCATTGTAAAATCTCTCTCCTCAACATTAAAGAAAGTAGAGTTATAAACTGAAAAAAGGAATCACAGAAGCCATCCTGTGCAATTAGACAAAGAAAAGCTAATTTAATTTCCTTTTTATTTTGCCCTTTAAATTAAAACAAACACCATTTGAGTTTGGACAGTGACCTTGTTTTAAATGCAGCAGCTTATATTTTTAATTCGAAAAAGAAAAGATGAATGAATTTGAAATTACTGCTTAGTAAACAGTACTCTTGTTAGCTTAGCATAAAAATATGTAGCATATTAGTTTTGTGTCTTCTTGATAAACAACCTATAAACATTTGATACATTTGCAGCTTTTTTAAAGATTCATACCATTTATTATTTGTTACTATGATGGAGAGATGATAAAAGAGGCCTTAGTTGAGGCAGATGGCTAGGGGGAAATTCCTGCAGCGATTTTGAGACCTCTGACCGGAGATAAAGGAGTTTCTCCTTGTCATTAAACATGCAGAATACAAGCAATTTGCAACTTAATGACGATCAGTGGCTGCTAGACTTGGCATTATTTTACCGATCTGACCAACATTTTGAATGAGCTTAATGTACAGCTGCAAGGAAAAGACAAAAACGATGGTCAAAATATGATTAGCTCAGTTAATGCTTTCAAATGGAAAATGCAACATCTGTCCTCAAAGCTGCAGTGTCATGATGTGGGGAACATCCAAAATCATGCATCAGAGCTGGAGACACAACGGAAGGAATGTGCGCAACTTGACAGTGCGCGCTACACAGAGCAGATTGAAAATTGTCTGTCAGACTTTGACAGACGGTTTCAAGACTTTGCTTTACTCAAGCCAATCATTACAATTATGTGCTATCCTTTTAGGGAAGATGTTGAGGTTGATTCACTCACATTAAAAATTGCAACACTGTTTCACCTAAAACTCTATAGTCTATAGTGTAGGATGAGATTTTGACACTACAGGCTAACATTCAGCTGAAATCCAGGGCTTATGGACAGTTTTGGAACTTACTCACAGAGGAAATGTACCCAAACATGAGGAAAGGTGTTATCTCCTTGACTGCATTATTCAGCTCTACTTATTTATGCGAGTCAGCCTTTTCCGCCATGAAGATTATTAAGTCCAAATTTCATTCCACCATGACTGAAGATCATTTGGAAGCCTGCTTGAAACTGGCTACCAGCAGCTACTGTCTGGACTATGCAACCCTTGCTGACTCCATTCAGTGCAAGTCATCAGAGAGTAAAGTAATGACCATAAATGTATTGAATTGTATTGTGCCATAAGGGTTTATGCAGTTATGCAAGGTATGCCAACATATATTTTATATATAAATTATACTCAGTATATATACACTGTATATTTATATATATACAGTAATCCCTCGCTATATCGCGCTTCGCCTTTCGCGGCTTCACTCCATCGCGGATTTTATATTTAGGCATATTTAAATATATATCGCGGATTTTTCGCTGCTTCGCGGGTTTCTGCGGACAATGGGTCTTTTAATTTCTGGTACATGCTTCCTCAGTTGGTTTGCCCAGTTGATTTCATACAAGGGACCCTATTGGCAGATGGCTGAGAAGCTACCCAACTTACTTTCTCTCTCTCTCTCTTGCGCTGACGTAAGGGGTGTGAGCAGAGGGGCTGTTCGCACACCTAGACAATACGGACGCTCGTCTAAAAATGCTGAAAGATTATCTTCACGTTGCTATCTTTTGTGCAGCTGCAGCTGCTTCCTGAAACGACATGCTGAACGGTGCTTCGCATACTTAAAAGCATGAAGGGCACGTATTGATTTTTTTATCTGTCTCTCTCTATCTCTCTCTCTCTCTCTGCTCCTGACGGAGGGGGTGTGAGCTGCCGCCTTCAACAGCTTTGTGCCTGGTGCTTCGCATACTTAAAAGCCAAACAGCACTATTGATTTGTTTGCTCCTTTGAAGAGGAAGATATGTTTGCATTCTTTTAATTGTGAGACTGAACTGTCATCTCTGTCTTGTCATGGAGCACAGTTTAAACTTTTGAAAAAGAGACAAATGTTTGTTTGCAGTGTTTGAATAACGTTCCTGTCTCTCTACAACCTCCTGTGTTTCTGCGCAAATCTGTGACCCAAGCATGACAATATTAAAAATAACCATATAAACATATGGTTTCTACTTCGCGGATTTTCTTATTTCGCGGGTGGCTCTGGAACGCAACCCCCGCGATGGAGGAGGGATTACTGTATATATATATATATATATATATATATATATATATATATATATATATATATATATATATATATATATATATACACACATATATATATTACATAGTTTACTGTCAAATAATGCAAAGAGTACAAGACATGTGTTTTGCCCTTATTTGGGCTCATCAGGCATACACACTCATTGCACCCCTCTCGGGGATTGAACCTCGGACGTCAGCGTCGCCTCTTTACACTGCGCCATGGCGTGTGGTTCGTTTTATTTGACAGCCTGGAGATCGGAGTAATTACATTCATAGCATTCGTAGTCTGAATCTCAAACTGATTGTATGGGTGGTTACCTACCAGAGGTTCGATCCCCTAGAGGGGTGCAGTGAGTGTGTACGCCTGATGAGCCCAAATAAGGGCGAAACACGTACTCTTAACATTATTTGACAGTAAACTATGTAACATTCTATGATTTGCTTCTCGCAACTGAGAAGCAAATCATAGAATGTTATATAGAATCCGCCTGTGGCGGATGTTTGCAAACTGGCAGACCAACCACATGTGTTACCTGGTAGGTAACCACCCATACAATCAGATCGAGATTCAGACTACGAATGCTATGAATATATATATAATAGCATTTTCAATATAGGTAGATCGTTTTGACCTGATCATTTTAAAAGTAACTGTCAAGCTGAAAAAGTGTGGGCACCCCTGGTCTACCTGTATAAATACAGTAAATATGTTTTTTAACATCAAAAAAGCTGTAGTGCAATCAATGTTTAAAATGGTTAAAACCTGTAAGTGCAGGTATATTTACATTTATGTTTAATTGCCAAATTTTTGTTGTAAGAGAAATGGTGAAAAATAGTTTTTTACATTACAGAAAAATATTAAACAATATGATAGCTTATAACTATTTACAAGCATTTTACGTGTATTTTCTTTTATGCCATAGGTACTATGGATACATATTTATGCACATATTTTATTAGTATGTATTTTAAGGAAATTTTATGTATTTTAGGATTTTTATTGTCACTGAACAATAAGCCTACAGAATTTCATTTTTTAATATAAATGAACAGTGAACACCTTAATTATAAAAATACACTTTAATATAGGACATAGGACTTCTGTGTGTCTGGTTATGCAGGAGAGTAGCGTAAAACGTTTTTTAAAGGATAAAGAAAAATAACTGATTCAGTATCGGAATTGGCAGATCAAGCAATATGAAATCAGTGATCAGTATTGACCTTAAAAAACCTAAACGGAGCATCTCTACCTTATGGTTAGATAGATAGATAGATAGATAGATAGATAGATAGATAGATAGATAGATAGATAGATAGATAGATAGATAGATAGATAGATAGATAGATAGATAGATAGATAGATAGATAGATAGATAGATAGATAGATAGATACTTTATTAATCCCAAGGGGAAATTCACACTCTTTTTCAATCATTACTGCTCTAATAGTTTAAAACATGGCAACAAGGATCATAACTAGAACAAAGAATTATTTCCCTATATAACTGATTCTTAATTCACTTTACCAAATTTGAAGATGCAAACACCTAAAAAAAGTTCTAAAAACAAATAAAACTAGTGGAAATGTCAAAGGCTTAAGTTCTGGGGTACTCAATCTTTATCAACTCACCATTAGTAGAGATGACCCATTGGTCTCAGAGGACTCACAGTATACTGTTGTAAAAGTTTCTACAGAGGTTGTTTCATATTATTGTATTTTATTGCTTTTTAATTATTTATAGTGATTATTTTTTGTTTGCCATTATTATATCTTTGTTATGTGTCTGTGGCAGCAATTGGTCTGTCTTGGAATGGATGCATCATCATGTATGAAAAACCATTTTTCTGACGTTTATCCAATTTTAATACTACAACACCCATTTTTGGACCACTCACACCTAGTTCCAGATTGCAGGGCCTTGGGCCTGTTCTGTTAAGACCGAACCAATTCCACATAATAAGTAACTGGGCAGCATCAATAAAGGTCACTCCAATAATCAAAACACTGGGCTTATCAGCCAAAGACAAAAAGCAAGGATAAACACTGAAATAACACAAAGTATCAAAGCAACACACACAAACATAAATCTTACTGCGACAATAAATGTACTGTAGCTACTCAGAGTTTTGCTATGTTTCTTTCATTTTGCTATACTACAGTATATGCATTAAAAAGTACGCAGTAATATCTTAATACAAATAGCAGTAACTATTTTCAAAATAAAAATTAACCTGGATATTGTGTTATGTACTTTATATGTATATGCAATGTCTCTTATTACTACATATTGTATATGCCATTAAATTGTTATTGACTCGCTATTTTTTTGAAAATCCTCACATATGGATGAAGTTTCTTCATAATTTGCAGTTTGTTTGTTTGTTTTGTAGCAAGAATAAAAAGCAAGTATAAAAATAATAACCACAGATTTTCATACATCATTTTGTATTTTTTACACTGGAACAACAAAAATCACCAAAGAAACAACATTTTTGTAGCTTTAAATTACAAGGAATGTGATCCAGTTGGTACACCACATCTGAAAACATTGCCTGAATCTTATTTGCAGGACTGTTTTCAATAGTCTAGCTCACTCTTCTCTGCACCAGAGAGTTCATGGCTGAGATCATTGTAAGTTCACTCAAAAAACATCTTTCATGCATATCAGAGGTGCTTTGTACTCTAAGCTAACATTTGTTTTAGATTAAACACCAGATGAGTAAATCTGCTTTTTAATTCTAAAGTGAAAGCAGTGTGAATAATTATGCTGATTTTGGCTGAAAAAAATCAATAATTAGAAGGTTAAAAATAGTGTGTTTTTGGAATCAATGTGCCCTACTAGCCACATAAACATAAAATAAACAAGTGATAAAAAAGCTATTTGATTATAATCCATCTGTATTCTGAATATTTATCCTGTTTATCCAAAATAGGGTTCTGGGCAGCTAAAATTTGTAGCGTAGCAACAAGGCAAACAAAGAAATCAAATCCTAAGTGGATGCTTGACCAGCCCAGAGCATACTCAAACATACACTTACAACCCTGTCTAGCAGGTAATTTATCCAAACACATCAGTCCTTTTGTTAATATTAATACTAATGCATTGCAGTTTTGGATTCTATCTCTTAGACTGGAAGTTAATACCTTCAAACACTGGAAGTTACTACCCATTCATTCATTCATTCATTTTTGAACTAGCTCATCCTAATAAATTGATAAATTGGTTTATCAAAGTATTTCAAAATTTCAAATAATATGATATATCTCAATATACCATGATTGAGAAAAAAATAAGCTTAACTTCAAAAATACCAAATTAACCTTCTAAAACAAAGAACAAAAAAAGAAAAATGCCAATATATGGAGTAGCTTATCTAGTAGTGTAGTAAAAGTAACATCTTACTATCAAATCCTGAATAGATGTTTACCTAAAAAATAGATAAACAGAAACTGGCACACCATGTTGGTCTGAATGCCAGGTTCTCATAAAAACTCGCATGCTGCTCCTAATTAGAATCATCAACAAGAGAGTTTTAAATTTAACTGCCCAAGAATAGTCTTTGGTTAATAAAACTTTACTGTTCCCATGAATATATGGTGAAAATACTCTGAGCCTTTGCCTTTGTTTTCTTTCCATACCAAAATTTAAGATGTTTCCCAGTAAGTCATATGCCTAGTTATTAGGCTTATACCAAGTAATATAATACCTCAGGATTATTCCAATAATTACTTATCACACCTCTGTAAAGTTTTCATTACTTAGATGAGTATGTATAGACAGAAATTCTAATAAGATATTTTTAACTAATTTGAACAGTAACTAGTACAGTATTATGAGTTTCAAAGAATTCAAATCATTGATAACCTAAATAAATCTACATTGTTATATTTTACACTCCTTTGGCATTTTGATCACACTTTAAAAATATTATGAACCATGGACTAGGATGAGAAACTGAGGTCCTGGGAGGGTCTGATATGTTTCTGCAAGCTCCAAATCTTTTGAAATAATTACAAACCATAATGCACTGACTTTTTAATGCTTGATTATTTTTGTCTTGACTCCATCAGGCTATTGTTCAGTGCTTGGTAATAGGCCAAACTCATATTGGGCACAGTGAAATATTGCTAAAATAAAGGCCATAAAGATTTTAAAATACTAAAATAAACAATCAGGATGCAGTTTTTTACTCATTTGAGGAATCAACAGTGAGTCTGTCGTCTGGAGATGCAATTATTTCTGACTTATTTTGGTGTTTTCAATTTCCTTTCAAAAGTACTTTTCAGGATCCACAGTAACTGGTCTAAAAAGCAAGTCAGAAAATTGCCAAGAACTGACAGACAGACAGACAGACAGACAGACAGACAGACAGACAGACAGACAGACAGATAGATAGATAGATAGATAGATAGATAGATAGATAGATAGATAGATAGAAATGGGGGCACTTATACAATAGAAAGAAAGAGAGACATTATGCAATAGATAGATAGATAGATAGATAGATAGATAGATAGATAGATAGATAGATAGATAGACATACATAACGGTACTATGGTCCATCGCGGCAGCCCTAACTTACACAAGACTCCATATCTTTACATTTTTGTATTACAAAAAGCAAAGGTTCAAAAGCAACACTCCTACCTTTTCTGCTTTTCTTTGTCCGAAGTGGGAGTTTCACTCTTCCGTTTGTTCAGCTTTCCCAGTAGCAGTACGATGCCACGGTTCGTTTCCTAAGTCAAAATATTTTTCTTTGAACAACCGGTGACAGGTTTGCCTTTATTACTGTATATTCTTTTTGGTTTCTCGACTTAGTAACCAAGAACCATATTATCTTTAAAATAAAAAAGCGAGCTTGCCTGACAAGGTGCTCTAGACGAAGGCGCACATTGTTCACAGCTCCTGGGCTTGACAGCGCTAAGATGCGGTGAATGGACTTGGCTTCAGTGCACGAGAGTTGTAATCGTGAATGTGCGCACGATTTAAGAAACGGGGAGCTGAAAAGAGATCAGAGCAAGAGAGAGAGAGGGAGAGGGAGAAAGAAAGGGAGGGATGAAGGGAGGAGAGAAAAGAGGGAGTGAGACAGGGCGGCTTTTTAGAAACTTTACACCAGTAATGCATGACCCCTAGAGATGTACAGCAGCAGTAGCAGCCTTTGCGTTCGACGAGTAATAAGGCGCTTCGGAGTGTCGTGTCCCTAGACGGCTGCCACTTTAGGACTCAGCATCTGGGCGACGCCGCCAATTACGTTTCCAGTCCACGGCGTATTAAGTATACACTGAAACAGCAGTCAAGAGGAGAATTATTTAAACACCTGCCTGCCAAAATGTACAGGCGAAAAGGCGAGGCAGCCGCAAGGTCGACGTGGCAGGGGTTTTCTGTCCTCTTTCAAGACAGCGAACGGCCTTTGATTCTGAAGCAGCGCTTACTTAAGTAAGGCATGGAGCCGATGGGTTTGAGATAGCGTCCTGACAACTTCACTCTTGGGTTTAACGGGTATTAACAGTTCCATTTGTGAAAATACTAATTGGTTGCTTTATACATACATAAATAACATGTTCCAAAAACGGAATTTGTTTGTGTGTTTCAACACTTAGCTGAGGATGGTAGTTACAAATAATGTCGACTTTCCAAAACTGGACCATCCCAGCAGATGCTGTGGTGAATACATACTGTTTAAAAGCCACTAAAAAACTTGAAAGACTGTGGGTGGACAACAAGAAATGATGGATAGATAGATAGGAAAGGCACTATTTAAGATATACATATAGATATGAAAGAGCTATATAATACTTTATATGTATAATTACATAATTATAATAATAGTAAAATAATTTTATATATAATGAAGTTGTTCAGCTTTAGCCATCTACATGGGTAACCTTTGGTATGCCTTCTGCATACCAAAAATATTTAAACTTTATCTTTATTATAAATTTTTTCTGGATTTTATTATGCCATGCTCTATAAAAATTATATATTTTTTGAAAAAAGTATGTATTATGCAGACATAACGTACCTTCCAACTTCTTAGTGCCTCTGACAGTCCAAAGACATTCAAGGAAAATCATTTTAAAATCCTTTATTCTTATTACCCTTATAACAGGTGGCTAAGTATAATTTCAAGTAATATGTTTCACGTGTTCATTTTAAAAAGAGGAAAAAGCCATGAATCTTTTATGTTGTAGCTGTGCCCACTCAGAAGTATTTTTGTCAGAGGTTGTTTGTAGATTTTTATAAATTTGTATGAATTTTAAACAGTTCTTTCGTGATGTTTATGCTGAGGCGAATAAGCAGCAAAACTGCCAAAAAATTATTCTTTACTTAAAATCATTGTTGATAAGTTTTTTTTATTTGATTTTTAACAATGTATGTTTTATTGTATACATAATGTCTTTGTATCTCCAGCCTATGTTCAGTTGTTTTTTTGGTAATTGTAGGGTATGTAACTTTGTTCTTACATAAATGTCAATTAAGAATATATGAGGAACAAATAACAAACAAAAAACAAATGATGGCATGGTGTCCTGTCAATCACTAGTTCCTGTCTCACATTTAATGCTTCCATGATATATTCTAGCCTGTCACTGACCAATGTTCAGAAAAGGATTGTAATTTTATGAATAACTAATTTAATATATAAAAAGTATTTAAATAATTTATTTAATGTTCTGAAAGCAAGTTTATTAAAGAATATTACATTTACCTAATATCACATTTTTTTCTGTGAACATAAGAAATCTTTCTTCAAGCAGAGAATGCAGCAAATTCCTCTTGATGCAGTAATAATTATAAAGTGTCACCATTTTTGTTTAAGTTTGTCCCTACTGAGAAACCCCTTACGTTTTAACCAAAGATTAAATACTGTAGAGTAGATTGAAGAAGGTAGCATATTAACAAAAGCATGCTTCTAAAAGACTTTTTAAACAGAGGCAGTTTTCCAAAACTGATGTGCTGACCAAAATGTTTTATTATTTACAGTCACTGATAGAACTGAGCACATTTGTTAGTGTGTTCATGTGTCACAGAAGAGGGTTTTGAAGCAGTCCACTATGTAAATGGGACCACAGGACACCATACTGCAGTGGCCATCCTCATTTTGTAAGCTTTCTTCTCTTAAGGTACAGTGTGTTTTTCTTTATTTACATAGACATGTTTGGGATTCCTCTGTCAACTATGATTTCTTTCTAAAGACATGACGGTAGACTTATTACAGAGTCTAAACTGGCTGACTCTAGGTAAGTTTTTATGTAAGTAATCTCTTACCTGGACTGGCTTCCTGCTGAAAGATATATTCTAACTTTAAACCCTTGCTGCTGGGACAGAAGCAGGATGAGGAAAATCATGTATATGTAATGGAGACCTGAAAGGCTATACTGTACACTATTGTTTGCAAAAGTATTTACCTCACCTTCCTTCCTGTATTTTTGTATATAATGTAAAAATTGAATTGTAATATGGGTGAAATAAGGCAAAAGTAAAACAACTACTTTAATAAAGATAAAGTCAGGCATAAAAAGAGTATAAGAGTATAGCTAGTTACAGAGGTAAATGACGTGTGTGTGGGAGGTAATAATGGCTACATGATTTCTGAATTAATATAACTGTGTCTCATTCAGAAACTGAATTTCAATTAAAGTAAAATATAAAATTGATTGTTTAATTTTTTTATTATGAAGAAGAGCGATTTTACAGATTAGTCCAGGAATTGGGTCATATTAAAAAAAAAGAATCGTAAAAAACAAATGCTTTTTTTTTTTAGAAGAATAATATAGATCAAAAATTGTGTATTGGTAATAATTCCATTAAAAAGACGAACCAGAACCAGGATGACAGCCTGCTGTAGTTTTCACATTATATGTACAGTAATTATATTAATGGAGGTGTTACTTGTACATTTACATTTTTAAATGTGACTAAAGAATATACTGTTGTATATTTTGTACCTTGACAAAAAGAATGATCTAGAGTAAATTACTGTTTTGTTATTTCTTTCCTTAACACAATGAACCTTGTATGCTATATTTTGTATCTTTTGAGCACATATATTTAGTTCTTCTCCATGTCTGTATCATTTTCAGTTTGCCAGTGACATATTGTTGCTATTTTCTTGTTTTGTGACTTGGGCACTGTTGTTTTGTGTTTGATTTTCATGGTTGTGTTGTTGGTGGCAACAAAACCCTGCTGTTAGTTATGTGTATATGTCTTCGTGGAATGCAGTGTCATTGCACTGTCCTTACATAAGATGCCACTGCGATTATTCACTTATCAATGTGTTGAATCTCATTCTTGATGAGCTCAATATTTGCCATTAGTGTTATTAGGAACTATAAGGCAAATCCAAAAAGAATGTATTAGACCACTCGCTTGCTGTATTTTTACTTTGTTTCTGTTCTGTTGTTTTGGTTTGTTTTTTTCCACATTTGATTGTTTTTCCAGTTTTTTCAATTATAGATTGGCCAAATCCCATCTGCTTGCTTCCATGCAGCTGATCCAGTTTTTGGTTTCCTGATCTACTTTCTTTTTGCCTAGCTTGGCTAAAAGCAGTAGTTATTGTTTTAATAGCTATTGTTATTATTATCTACTTATGTTATTTTATTTTTAAATGTGCTATGTGTGCAACTAAGCTTGTGTAACAAATATAATAGTGATTACCTCCATTCATCCTCCTGATTTTGGTTATATTACCTTATCACAAGAACATCTTATGCTGATGCAGAATTACTATACCTGCTTAACAACTTGTGGAATTTATTTTTGACACTGGTAACTTTCCTGTGATTTGCCTGTGGGCAATTTAATTTGTTTGTAACAATGACACTTGGTTTAATCCCCTACTTCTTTAATATCTCCCAATTTACTTTCTCATTATTGAGCAACATTTGTAGGCCATGTTGAAGGATGTAATCAGCCCAGCCCAGTAGTAAAAATTAAAGTTTGGTATTGCCATGGTGCCTTTTGCTTTAGGTCTCTTCAGAGTCACCTTTTTGATGCTTCACCATTTTGAGTTTCAGATATTTATTTATTTAAAGGGCTTCCGTACAAAGCCTTGTTTCCAATTGGGGACGAATAAACTTCTGTCTATCTATAAATATTGTTACAACACAAACTTGGGGTGGTGACTGATGACCAGCTATATTTTAAGGTCTCTCAGTCTTGCAGATTCACTCTGTACAATATTCTCTCATTTGAAGCATTTGAAGACTCTCTTATTTGGTGAATTTCCGTCTAACTAATATTGGCTGTTAGGATTTGTAAATCTGGAACTTGTAACTCACTTGTATTTTGTTCTGAGATATTCACTTGGGATGATCAACTTGTCCTGTTACACTTTTCCCCAAACAGTGCCCAGACTGATGTTACTTGATTATGTTAAAGTCTTTTGCAAGTTGTTATGTATAAAAGCTTCTGCTAAGTAAATAATTGTAAAAGTACAATTGAGTCTAATGTCTTAAAGAAAGATTTATTGATGTATGTATGTAGCACTAGGGTGTTGTACCGTGTTAGCCATTATGAATGTAGAGAAAAGCCAAGCAAAATGACACCTTTTATTGGCTAACTAAAATGATTACAATATGCAAGCTTTCAAGGCAACTGAGGCCCCTTCTTCAGGCAAGACACCTGAGTTGCCTTGAAAGCTTGCATATTGATATATGTAGAAATGTAAAACTTTCTTCACACTACTACAAAAACTATAACACACTTTGTGCAAAATACAGGAGTAAATTTAAAAAGCTGAAATTTACATTTTCTGAGTGCCTATAAAATTGTCTGGTTTAATTTTGGAGACAAATGCAGACTGAAGATTAAACTGAAATTACAAATTTCCATATGTGGGGCTCATATAGACCAGTGTTGGAATTTTTTTTCAAGCAAATACAAACTGTAATCCAGGGGACATTCATAAGCAATTAGGGGCATTTTGCAAAAAAATGTACCCTATTAGAATGGTGAAAGCGACTATTTAAACTCATCAGTAGCAGAAAACTTACAAATTCAGCAGTTGATATGTACAGTTTCTTTTCTTTTCTATTATAATATTGTCAAAACATACAGTAAGCTACATATTGACCCAATCCAAAGAAAGCTTAAAGTGCTTTAGACCAAGAAAAATTTGCTACAATCAGAGCAGTCCACCTATGGTTAATAGGCACTTGTATAACTCCACATTAAAATTACAATATTTATTTTTCTAAAGGTATTTTTGTGAAAATAATAAAATGCTAATTTTATTGTTATTGAATTTATCATGAAAAGCCACAGATTTCAGCTGTGATACTTGAAAACCTCTCAGGTGTGAAGATAGTATAAACACAGGCAGATTGGCATGCTGTACATGTTACTGCTAGCATGGAATTAAAGGACGACAGTGGCCACAGGTGGGCTTTCTGGGCTGACATCAAAGTTAATTTAATAGAGAGACCCATATAATGATAAATAATTGCTGTAGTGAAGAAGGACTGAGTTTGAAGAAGTGCTGAAGAAGAGAAAGAGAGGGGATGCACACTCTTAACAAGTGAACAGGCACGGAACAGGAAGGAACAGCACTGAAGTAAATGTTGTTAATTTTACAAGACTGCAGTGACTGCAGGGTTTTGTTATAACCCAACTGCTTAACTAGAAGCCATCCATTGGTGCTAATAAAACTTGTTATTTGATTTTATGGCCTGCTAGTGCTTTCAACGTGTTAAGTTGAATCATTCTGATACTGCAGATTTCTTATTTCAGAAAGAATCATCCAAATGATTTACCAGATGCACTTGATGGACTGAATGGCCCTCTCATGTTTGTCAAAATTCTTAAGTTCTTGTGGTTTGTGAGCTGTTTTTATGTAGTGTAGTACAGTGAACCCACTGTAACTACAGATGTTTCTTCCAAGTGAGTTTTACAATCAGTGACTTCTTTTCCTCTAAAAGTGCTCATCGTTTAATTAGCTGGTCTTTTTTTCTTCTCTTAGCTTCTTCTTCTCTTTTGTTCTGTGCATTCAAAAAGCTCATTAGTGTGAAATTAACATTTACAGAAAACATGGAAGTCTTTGTATTTTTGCCATAGTTATAAATACTTCATTATTTTTGCCATTTCTGTATTAATTCAACTTTTTCCCTTGTAGACATTTTAAACCAATATTGACAATCATATCCATCCATCCATTTTCCAACCCGCTGAATCCGAACACAGGGTCACGGGGGTCTGCTGGAGCCAATCCCAGCCAACACAGGGCACAAGGCAGGAACCAATCCTGGGCAGGGTGCCAACCCACCACAGTTGACAATCATATCAAGCAGAGGAAACACTAAGGTAGGGGTCTCCAAATCAGGTCCTGGAGCAATACTGTGGCTGCAGATTTTCATTCTAACCCTGTTCTTAATTAGTGACCAGTTTTTGCTGGTAATTAACTCTTTTGCTTTTAATTTTAATTGCCTTACTATTTAAGCCTCAGAACCCTTCATTTTTTCCTTTTTCCAGGACTGGAATTGGAGACCCCTGCACTAAGGTAAATGAATCTGAAAGGCTGAAGCTACTTACAACTCATTAGTAAATAATGGCTAAAATAACCAGAGCAGCAGCAAAAGTAGAGGGAAAATTGTAGCAATTATGAAAAATATTGTAAAGCCAGGGTTAAAAAATGCCAAGTAACATAAAAATGCTTACTGCATTACAATTTAGTAATTTATAAATTCACACTAAAACATTGAAACACTTAGTTAAGACAAGAGTCTAATTAAGAGAAAAGTCTAATAAGCAGAAGTTGGTTGGGATGAAACCTGTAGCCACAGTGGGCCCCAGAACTGAACTTGAGTACCTCTGAGATAGCTAGTGAACTTCTGATTCCTTCATCATTTGGATATTATTGTTAATTTGCAGCTGGCTAAAAAACCAATAAGCAGTTAAAAACAACAAGTGGAGCCATTTA
Source organism: Erpetoichthys calabaricus (assembly GCF_900747795.2). Lineage (NCBI taxonomy): Eukaryota > Metazoa > Chordata > Cladistia > Polypteriformes > Polypteridae > Erpetoichthys > Erpetoichthys calabaricus. Next base: position 53,904,780 of record NC_041398.2, read on the forward strand.
AGGCAAAAAGAAGCACAAAAATGTTGCTTGAGGAAAAATTGGCATATAATTAAGACATTAACGTTAGAACAAGTACCTGTAGACTATGTGGATCACTAAAACCACACTTGAGGATCCCTGCAGTTGTGCTTTATATTTATGCTGCATGAACATACACTACCAGTAACTCAGCAGTGTACAGCTTATTAAAAGAATTATAGTAATAGTGAAGGTAACTTCAGGTACCTGTGCATAAAAAGCAGAAAAGGAGCTATGTATACTACTTTATTTTCCTTTTGTTCTTTAATAAACGTCTCATGTGTTCTTGTTTATTAATTCTGTTGACTCATTGTGAATCTTTTTCATATGCCCATGCAATGCAAAGTTAATGAGCCATCACAGTTACTGTTGATAAAAGTAAGCTGCATGGTGTGGTCGACTGGTAGTTTTAGAACTGTTCCTCAAGAACCTTAATTCGTTCTGAAGTGCAGATGTTGGGTAGGACCCTGGATCATATAAATAAATACTCATAGACTGAGTTATTAGAGCAATTCAAAAGTTACTTTGGTCAGATATGAGGAACTCTAAGTTGCCCGCTACTTGGCTAAGGTTTGTGAACCACAGGTGGTCTGTCAAGCATAATTTGAGAACCACTGATACGAGTTTCTAATATGATTTGCTCACGTACATTAACCTATTCACAACTCATCATACAGTCAAGATTTTTCAGCATGCTCTTATATTTCGAGTCAATGTAGCCTTCATGTTTCAGTAGTTGGTAGATTCCTCATGTAATAGTTATAAGCATTGTACTTCTGGTGATGCTGGTAGAGACATATTCAACAATTCCATTTGTTGGATTTATTGCAGATCTTAAAGTATATTGCAATTGAAACATTTCAGTGTTTACAGATGTAAATTATAGTGTTTTAAAAAAAGCTAATTTTGCTACGTGGGTGTATCAGAAAGAACACAAGAGGTATTGACATAATCAGATCTGTTCCTAATTGGGCTATTGGCTTGTGATTGAATTCAGAAGTGTATTTCTTATTTCTCCTGTTCTCTAAACTGAGCAGGTATGCTGCTTTAACAGAATTTTGTAGGGAAACAGAAGTGGCTCAGTTTTACCCTACTGAAGACTGCATTTGATTACAGAAATAAAGAGGGGAAGGGCCTAAAAGAATAAGTTCATCAGATTTGTCATTTATAAGTCAAGGTTATTTTTTCACAATCATGGTATACATTAATTTGCCTCAGACAACTGTATTCTTAAGTGAAGTATTCAGTATTTAAAATACTGTTCCTGTTCTTCTGGTTTAAAATAGTATATTTTATAAAAACAAAATGTCTATTTAAAAGCCAAGAATGTTCTTAAGTATTCAGTAATTAATTACACTTTATATACCACTTTTCTAACCTACTGAAAACACTTGTATTGATCGCCACCTTGAGATTTCACACATACTGCATTGTAAAATAGTGTATCCATGTCATTTTCAAGAGTAAATATAAGCAATGTTGTGAGACTATACCATTTCACAAAAAGTTTGACTTTCCTTTTAAAGGTGCATTAGCATATACACCCAGAAGACCTATTGTGACGTCTGTCTGTCTATCCTTCTATCAGTTGGTACTGAAACAACTCATCCCTCTAAGAACCAGTTTTGTTGAAATGTAACACTTGTTCATCAAGAAAATTTGTCTAGACAGTTCAATTTTCGTTGCTGTATCCTGAACAGATAATGTTGTACACAGTAAAATTTCAAAATCCCATTGAAAAAATTTTGACGAATCTACAACCTTGTCAATCTTAAAACAGAGAAACATTCTGTGCAACTTCAACTTCGAATTACTTTGCTGTTTTAATTTTAATTTGTTGTATATTTTGTAGATTTTCCTCTTTTTCACCTCTGACAGTTGCTACTGATAGCAAGCAGATCCCAAATACAAATTAATGAAGCAGATGCTCATCTAATAAAACATTGCTCCACCGAAACAGCCTCACAATATTTACAACAAAGTGTACGAACCTTCAAATGTGACTCCCCATAACTACGGTGGAGAAAGGTTGATTAAGAACTTGTGGCAAATTTGAACAGCATCATGAGGATGCTGAAGAAGCAGGTAAAAACAGATAGTACTGCAATTTTTTTGTTTCTACTGCAAAAAATATGTGGAATCATATATATTAATTTGTGAAAGTGTTTTTTTTTTCTCTGTGCCCTAAACCCTCACTGTTGATGATGAGATAAAGCAGGCATTGAACAAATGAGGATGAGCTTTATGTATGGGCAGACGTACTACACAAGTCAACAGGTTTGGGACTTTGAAAGTCTGGTCACTCTATAATTTACCATCAGAGTGCAACATTCACCTGGTATTTATAATAGTCAGTTGCTGTAATAAAGTTAGTCTTTCACTTATTTAACTGAATAGCTTTACAAGTCCCATTTCATGAAAATTACTACAGCCACACATTCAGAAACAAAGAAATTCACTGCAAACAAGGAATTCATTGCAAAAGTTTTTTTGTTTTTTTTTAATTTAGGTTATGTTAATTGACAATTTCAAATTCTCACTGTGACTGAATATGAGGTGTGTGTGTTTGTGTGGTGTTTGTGATGGACTGTAGTCCTGTCCTGGCCCGTTTTCAACTTTTTTGCCCAGTCCTGGTATGATAGTCTTTTGCCCCTGCCACCCTGAAATGTATCGAGAATGTTCTTGAACCTATCTATTGAACTCAGTCCATTGAGGGCCACAATGCCTGCACCTTGTTAACTTATTGCTGTCTCCCTCTGTGGCAGCATTTCACCCTCACTTGGAATGTGGTTTCGTATATTGTGTCCTGTGAATACTTCAGTTGTTTTTATTATTGAGAATGATGCAAGTGCTTACACTTATAGTAGGTTGTTTTCAGGATTTAGACAAATAAACTGACACTTAATACACAATCACACAAAACTTCTTGTCTTTGGTTAAGCGAACACCATGCTAATTCAGGGAAGGCATGCACATTCCATGTGTACAATGGTACTTATGAGATTCAAACCTAGGACACTAGATTCATGAAACGGCAGTGACTACACTATTATGCCATCTTACATAAGAGCTTGTCATCTATATATTGTTAAGTTTGCTATGGAATGACATTTCTATTGCTAATAGAACAGTGCTTTATTTTTCACCCTGCTTTACTTTTGAATTCAATATAATAAATAACCTAGAAAAAAATATAACTACAGTAGGGTTCAGGAAATTTAAGCTGTAAGTAGTAGGGAAAGTGAGTGCCACAAACTCGCAAAACAGATTTCTTTATGTCTTCTGTTTTGATGTGCAGATCTTACCTAAGCACCACAAGCCATAACTTCAAACTTGGTCAGTGCCAGGCCCATCCATCTAGTTTGCGTTTGACACAAATTCAAAAAACATGTTTTATGTATGTACTGTACAGTATATACATTTTGATAATTGTATATTAAAATATGTAACAGAAAAACACATAAAAGTTACTGTTGGGTGAAAAATATGAAATGTTCCCAGAAATTCTGCTCCCAGACTTGTCAAATCTTCTCTAGTTGTGAGTTTAGTGTTTAACATCCGCCTTTATGTTTTAACTCTGAAATATCATGCATCAGCCTTGGTGCAGTATTACTTTATTTACAGTGAGGTGTTTTGATATCTACATTAAATATTAAACTAACACTAATGGTGTTATCTTAGTGGCCTTTTCAGCTGAATGCAGTGGTAAGCTAAGTCACAGAGGAATCGTTCATTAATTTTTAGGTTTATGCTTTAATTTTGTTTCAATTTATGTTCTTTTTTTGCTTAATTTTATGATGTACCATTATGCTGAACAATGTATTCAGTGTTGTGTGTTGGGTGCTACCTTGTGCATATTTGATTGGTGCAACTTCTGCTTAGCTTTGGCTACCTTTTGAGCAATAGTTCAACATGCGACAGTGTGTTATGTAGGATGAAGTTTTGTTCAACCTATTCTGTTTTATATGCACTGTTAGGTATATTTATTGTGAATCAGAAATGTGTATTTGTTTATTTTGTAATCACATCACTTTCTTCAAAGTGGATGTATTCGATAAACGTTAAGGCTTTTGTTTTCATGTTTGGAAATTTAAATATAAAAAATGGTACACTTTAGAGCACACATTCCTGTGGCAAATAAGTGTATGCCATGATTGTGAGAAAATAATTTTTACTTGAAAAATTTTCAAGTATATCAACATCTATGTGTAGGTGTAGGCTTGATGCATGTCAGCTGCACTGTAGGGATATAAACCCTACAGTATGTATCCTTATTTTTAAGAACCATTCTTTAATGGAAAGGCCTTGCAGTAATTCTTTAATTTTTTTATTTTTTCAGAATCACTTCTGTGTTAACATTGTCCACCCTTCAGACTGTAAAATAAATAACCCAAGAACAGGTTTGTTTATTTGACCCATTTCAAAGTAACCACCAGAGTAGTGGATTAGCTAGCCAGTGATGAAATGTACATTAAAAAGGCAATGCAGAGCTTGACAACAGCAGAGCATAGTTTCCTTTCTCCCTAAGGACATGACTGTCTTCATCACTCTTCATCTATATCAGGGCAGCACACCATTGCAGTGCAATTCTATAAGTCTGATTTAATTTTGTCCTGTATATAGGTAAATTCAAATGAAAATTTATCAAAACAACAGTTTGTAAAAAAAGGAGCAAATTGATCTCCCATCAAAATTTTGTCAGTGCTTCTCTAACATGTATAGGAATACTCACTGATTCCCTATAAACTTCTAATAAAAAAATATGTGTAATTGAAAAATTTTCAAGCAGTGGTATTTTGAGGAAGGTGTATATTCATGCAAGAGAAAGAATTTAATTGGGGTTTTATTTCTTTACCAGTTATCATCTCCAGGCCATCAATAGCTGCCGAGGTATTTAAAACAAGGAACTGAGAACATAGAAATGTGCTTTAAATTACTAGATAGTTTAATAACCACTCTACAGGGGTACTCAGTGTCAGTCCTGGAGGGTTGCAGTGGCTGCAGGTTTTTGTTTTTACTAATCTTGCTATTAGATGCCAGTCCTTGCTAAAAAAAAAGCCTTATTATTTATCTTTATCTAATTTAAGATTGCTTATATTTCTTTTCCAGAAATATCAAACAAATGCTTGACCAACAAAGCACATTTTTGATTGTCATTTATTTTATTTTTTCTTTACTTTTTTTTCCAAATTTTTTAATAATTCTAGGAGATCTGCTGGCTCCATTGTCATTTTTATCTCATTATTAATTGGTAGCAGATTAAGACAACAAGTAGCAATACAAACAGTGAATTTAGCAGAAAATAGACCAAAAAAGCTATTAGGTGTTCTCAGTCTTAACAAGAGAGTGAACTGAAATTATGTAACAAAATGTTGCTTGCACAATTGTTTTTTAGCAACAGTACTTCTTAACTAATAAAGAAATTTGTTGGAATAAAACAAACTTGAAGCCACTGCAGCTGTGTGGGACCAAGTTTGAGGACTATTGCTGTAAAATATAATATAAATACAAAACACTTTTTCATTAATGAAAAGTTTTCTTTTCTACTTTATGTTAGAAAATCTAAGCAAATTTAAATTATTGAGACATCCACTTCCACGTTCAAAGTTTTTTTTCAAATATTCCCAAAGACGGAGTTGAAATTATAAAGTGAAGGCAAACATCAGAGAACAGCACCAAATTGGCTCATCTTCTGATCTGCCTGCCTAAAAAGCTTTCAGTGTCAGTAAACAACACATTGGTGTGAACCCAAAAAACAATCAGCAATTTTCATCCAGCAGCACAGCATTCATGTGATATATAAACGTAACAAGACAGTGTCACAGATCAAAACTCGAGGTCTTTATCCTAGTGAAGCTCTAAGGCAAAGAGGAAAATGTCTAATGACATTACCTTAACAATCCTATATTTTTGGCTCACAAAATCTGCTTTTACATAGAGACCAGTAGCTCCTGAAACTGTGTAACGTGTGACAAAGGAGTCTAAACAACAAGATTTCAGGTTCAATCCTCACCACTGACTCTCAGAGTAAATAAGCTAGTCTCCTGAACCTGCAAGTGCAACCTGTGTAGAAGTTTAGTGTATAATTAAGTTTATCTAAAGGAAGGCTAGAAGGCTAACAGATTACTGACCTGTGTCACTAGAATATTGGTGTAAGGAGCAATCAAAATAATATGGAAGTTGTACAATACACAGGTGACAGCACGATGTAGGATGCTATACAGGAAGCTATAGGAAGCCCTTTAAATTGTTAAAAAAAGAACAACATGGCATATCCCAACATACACTTGATTACATGGAAAGACTGGATGAATTGAATAAGTACAGTATAAATCCATAAAAGTCACAAGGAGACCAAGGTATTGAAATCCCTAAACTGGATTAAAAGCCAGAAGTCTGTATGACCATCAGCATCAAGTGACTCCGTGAAAAACCCGAACTACAAAGAGGACTATTTCATTTATGTTAGGTAGAATGCCCAGAGGGGACTGGGCGGTCTCGTGGCCTGGAACCCCTACAGATTTTGTTTTTTTCTCCAGCTCTGGAGTTTTTTTTTGTTTTTTCTGTCCACCCTGGCCATCGGACCTTACTCCTTTCTATGTTAACTAATGTTTTCTTATTTTAATTTCTTATTTTGTCTTTTATTTTTCTTCTCTTCATTATGTAAAGCACTTTGAGCTACTTTTTGTATGAAAATGTGCTATATAAATAAATGTTGTTGTTGTTGTTGTAAACAAATTGTACAACTGAAACAATAAGATAAAGATGAGGAAAGGCAAATTCAAAAAAGAGAATGAGCAGATCTTTTAAACTTGGAGACAGCTCAGGTGGCATGTTTGCACAGTGGTTGGAACTACTGTCTACTGCTCTAGGGAGTTATGTATGACTCCTAATTCCTGTCATTGAGTTTACATATTCTCCCCATCTATGTGTAGACCTTGTCTGGTTTTGCCCCTTTACCAAAGGTTGTGCTTTCTAAAGTGGCCTTAGTTTGAATGTTTTGTTGTGTTACGTGTGGAAGTGACTGATAGGAAGTGACTCTGCATGACCTTATGATCAAAAAAGTACATTCAGAAAACTGATAAGGATAGGTTATAAAGAATTCACTGCCACAGCTGGATAAAATTTAAAAAAAAAAGCTTGGCTTATGGCTCCTATCTAAACCCTAGGAGAGCTATTACAGTACACATTTTCCTTCATTTTGCATTAAATCATCCAAAATGAACAACCCTGATGAAATTATCTGACACCAGTAGTCATTTGGTGGTCAGTGAAAAGGGCTGTCAAAGATTATGATTAGAACAGTTTATGGTCATTCAGTTAAAATCTGACTGAAACAGAAGTGGTAAAGGGGACATATCAGAACGATCAACCCATTGTGCCTTGTTATGCATCAGTTATAGCACCTGATTCTGATTGTAATATAATAATATAATAATATTTACATAACACCAAATGGCCCTTCCATCTGAGTGTCCTTGAATACCACAAAACAGCTATAGTTATGTAAAGTACACCCCTGCATTCACATAGTTTTTTCATCTGTTTATGACCTGCTTTAGTGTATTTAAATGTGAATAATGTGCAAACTATTCATAGACAATGACCAGAATTTGAACTGTGGTCTGTGAAGGTGTGAAGCAGCAAAGTAAACCACAGTACTAGTGTGTCATACCTCATTTAACCAACTTTTAAGGTTAATTGTGTTGACATTCTGTCTCTGTAAATATATATGAATACTTTTTGTTCATGTGCTTCATGATTCATTTTGTGCCATCACTGTGTGCGTTTTTTTTAAGGTGGAAAGCCATTCTGTGTGACTTTTTCTTGAGTGAGCCATTCACATACAGTACTTAGAAATGACTGACCTACTGTATATAGAGCAGGCCACTACTATTCAGGATATACAGTAACTATTACCTTAAGATTTGGTGGTGCTGATTCACATCCTGACTGCTTCACACCCAGCTGTGAAGCTTTCCAGTGCACGCCTGAGATTACTGTCAGATCAGGTCAAAAGGCCAAAATCATCAGCAAATACCAGAGTTTCAATCCTCCAGACATTCTCCAAGCCTTACCAAGCCTTGATATCCTGTTCATGGAAACCGAGAACAAAAGGGAAGTGGTGTCCTACAACTCCTATTAGTATATTCATAGAATGGTTTCAGTGTTTTGACTGCACTGTGCTTGCTGATATGAGCTGCAATGACACAGTAAGGTGCTCTTCTTCCTCCTATAACAGAGTGCTGTGCACACAGCATTAATTAATCATTTCTGTCTTCATGTGAGCACATGCCAATTTGACTCATTTTCCAGTCTAGGAATGCCTACTTTGTCAAATCCAGCGTACAATATAATGATTTGTAACTATTATGAGTCTTAGCTGTATGAAGTGCCAAAATTCTGTCACCTTCAATCACAACATCCTCTGTTGTACCTGGTTTCACAAAATACACTGTCACATTTTCCGATGAACTCTCTCACTTAACAGCAGTTGTATGGTTTTAAAGTGAAGGTGACCTTCAAAGTCACTAGTGCTTTTCTAGGGCTAACATGTATGTGTCAGTAGCAAATAGGTAGGACATTCAGCATCCCACTCTCATTGTCTACATGGAAAACACGGAAATGTATTTTTTAGAGCTGGTGATTAATTGCCATTAACCCATGCGATTATCATGTTTAAAATGTCTTGAGATTAAATTTTTTAACGCACCTTATAATTCGTTAATTTTAGGCTACAAAGCAATTCCAGCTCATTTTGTCCAGGAAAGCATGCTTATAACTATAATACTGTCACTGATTATCTGAATTGCATCTGCTTTTCTCACCTTCAGATGACCCAATACTGAATTCTTGCAATGCTTTTGTAACCTTGTGCCACTATAAGATGATGATCTAGTCACCCACTCCCCTGTCACATGTGCATACATTTCTTTTATAGAAGCGAGCAACCTCTCACGTGAATGCTCAGTTGCTCATTAGAATTCAGTGGTGTGTGCCCATGAAGGTCTCCTGACTCCCGTGTCTTCCTTCCTGTACCCAACAAAGTCCTATTTGTAATCCCCGGCCATCCCCAAAACTTTGTTGGCTTTTCCATTTTTGCCACTTTTAATCTAGTGCCAGACAGACAGCAAGTCTAAAGGAAGTGGACAGGTGATGGACAGCCCATCTTCACAAGGACACCTTGGAAGAAAGACATCCTTAACACTCTCCACCCCAAGAACTCCCCAGCCATCTGCTGCCAACATCATCGTCATTAAGTTAGTTACATCCACACACTAAGTATTGCCTTTTTTCGCAAAGATGTTGACTGCTGGCTTCAGTAACATCATACACATGTCACCTGTCTGGTGACAGCTAGTGACAAAGAGGTTAAGGACATGTATGACATGTCAAAATACAAATGTTTTAGATATATATTTAAGCCTACATGTTCTGAGGGTCAGATTTAATTCATCAGCGCTGTTTAGAGGTCACAGGTAGCCAGTGATGATCGCAGCAACAGTGGAAGTAAGGCATAAAACCAACCAATGGTCTTTTGCAGGGCTTAATCGCAGAGCCAATTAAAAGAGTATACTGCACACAATCTAGACACAGAAACCAATAAACAAATTATCTATTTAGTTATAATTAAGTTATTTGTTATAGATATTTTGAAACAGTGTGATCTGGTGACGCAGCGACTAATGGGCATACCACAGATCTTCTGAGCTTCCATTGAGGATGAAAAAGGGGTGGGTGTTTTTTACTTCACATCACATGAAGGACTAAACAAAATATTACCTTAATTGAGAATTAGTTGGCCACTACATTTAAATTTAAAATACACTTTTATTCTACTGTACCTAATGCAGGAACTGACATCACAAGAAATAACAAATGCTAATAAGGAGTACTAAAAGATGCATAATAAAATAAATAGCATTGAAATAGTAATGAATATTTTCTTTTCTCCTTGTTTAAGGAAATTTATTTACTTTGACTAAAATGTGGGTTGCACATCTTTATTAGAAGTAAAAGTAATACAAATGACATCATTACATTTTATAATAAATAACTCTATTTCATATTTAGTTACTTGTTTTGTAATTAATGAGTATTCTAACTAACTTATTTTTTAAAGGAATGTTTTCTGACATTGGGTCCATTGCGGACATTTGCTTTCTGGATCTTGCTAAGGCAGGCCTTGTCACAAGACATTAGGTAATTACCCTTATCTTACAGATAGTTTGGGATCTACCATGGTCATAGTCATCAGTGAAAAGCTCAACTCCATTGAGATCAATGAAAAAATAAATTTGTCAGTCAACAAAACACCCTCAAAAGAAAACATAAAGAAACGTTTTGAAACATTCCACACTGAGGAACAAATGATTTTACACTTGTGGTGTTCGTCTTCGTCTCAGACTGTACAGTACTTGAATAAAATTCCCAACTTTGTTATAGGAATCCTTTCTTTAGGCTATCATTTACTCAAGCCTACAAATTCTGTGCAAGGCAAAATAATTCAGCAGAGTGTCTTTAAATAGACAGATGAAAAAAGAAAATGACTCATGTTCAGGTAACTAAATTCAATGCAGCCCAATACTGTACCATTCCATAAGTTGAGCGGCCATCCTCCCACTATTATTCATTTGTCTTTGCCTTTCCAATTCAAAACAACAACACCCTTTTTGCTTTCTATATTGTACAAGTTATAAACCCATTCCATGTGCTGCTAGTAGCCAAAATGCTGCACCATGCAATGTCATAGCTACAGCACAGAAAGTGCACTGTAAGTCCTTTATTATTTTTGCTTTTTGTTGTTCTCTATATGGTGACTTTTAACTAGAAAAGAATAAAATATCAGTACCTTTCCCTGAAACTCAGGCTCACAATAACTTACTCTTCATAGCATGTTCTATAGTACTTATTAGATAATCTGATTTTCATCCAAACTACATACAAATGCAATAAATATAACACTAACACTATTGGCATTTTGAGCCAGCAGTATTCTAGAGTTCTATACAGTAATCCCTCGCTACTTCGCGGTTCACTTTTCGTGGATTCACGACTTCGCGGGTTTTTAAATACAAGTGATTGCCCACCTATCGCGGAAGTTATGTTCCAGACCCATCAGCAACAGGAGAAAATCTGCGATATAGAAAGACCATATAAATAAACATTTTTATAGTTTAAGCCTTAAAATTCCCATCCCACATGCTTTAAACATATGTAAACTTATAAAACACACTTTGTTAACACATATGATATGTGGATGTCGGGCTAAGGATATGAGTAACATCTCACTATTATAAAACATTTTAACTTCACGCAAGACAAGACAGTGAGACAGGAAAATTGGTGATGTACAGGCTTTTAAATTATTGACACGCAGAGCGACAAGCAGCACAAAGCCAGCAGAAAGTCCACTTCTCCTTAGCGTTCATTCAGCTCCCCACCCCCTTGACAATGCGAAGTGGCAGGAGCGTACTGCGCTTCCGGGGAGGGGGGGTTTGAGCGAAGGTGCGTTCAGCTCTCACACACCCACACACACACACACACTCCTCGCGCAGAGCGACAAGCAGGCATTTTGGCAGAAGCAGCACAAAGTCCATTTCTGCTCAGCGTGAGTTCAGCTGCCCCTCTTCACAAAGCGAGTGCAGACACATTGACGTCTGATCGCTGCGTGCAGGCAGTGTGCAGTGTTGGTCTGAGGTGTTTAAGAATGTAGAAAGTGTTTAAGAGCATAGGAAGTGTTTATAAGAGCGTGGGAAAGGTTTATAAAGCCTTAAAATATGTATAAATAATAAAATAAATATAGGTCGCTACTTCGCGGATTTTCACCTATCGCGGGGGGGCTCTGGAACGTAACCCCCGCGATAGGTGAGGGATTACTGTACATATTTTTGCTCTCATGTGTGTACATGCAGCCTGCTCTGCATTGGGTTTGAAGACTGGAACCCTTTTAATCCACCCTTTGACTGATTTTTCATGATTTGGTTTAAAGTATACACAAACTTACACATTCTGGTATTTTGGAGTAGTCGTCATCATTTTCATGAATCACATTTACTACTTAGATATAATGTTTTAGCACTTTGCCCACTTTGACCAGAACTTTGCAATATATGTATAATCATTTGTGTTTCTACTTTCGATGTTGCATATTAACAATTATTACAGTGCACAGCAACACAGTGCCCTAGCCAGGCACTTGAACTTATGCATGTGCCACAGTACATTTTATGCCAACTTCACCATAAAAGGAACTTTCTTCTCAGAGGATTTATTAACTAAGGTACAACTGTATCATCACTCACCTCTACAGCATACCTTCCCGGACTAGAAGAAATGGAACTGTTTGGCTGCAAGTTTCACCTTTGGGCCTTGTGTGTGTGTGTGTGTTAGTGTGTGTATCAGGCATTTTAGTAGTCTATACCAAATTGTGTTCATTTTATATCACTGCACTGCTGTCAACCTGATTGTTCAAAGAAATAAAAACTTGATGACACCAATACAAACGCCATCAATGAACCTTGACCCTAGCTACTGTGGCGTACGGCCGGGGCCCTTGCCCGGCCAGGATGACTCCACGCTGGAAGGACCGGGGGAGGGAGTGTATCCAGAGCAGTACCTCCCCCAGAACACTAGATGGCAGCCCCCCTCGGTTGCAGCGGTGCCACGGACTCCCATGGGAGTTGGATACAGCCCTGTTGGGATCCGGGATGCTGCCAGGGGGTGCTGCAGCAGCTGACGAGCCCTGGAGTGCAGCTCTTTTGCCACACCTGGAAGTGCTGCCGGAAATGTGTCAACGAGCACCTGGAGCACTTCTGGGTGCCATATAAAAGAAGCCAGCAAACACTACTCGGGAAGCCAGAATCGGGGGGAGGCTAACGAAGCTTGCCAGCAGGAGTGGAGGAGAAAAAGAAGAGAAATTTGCATTGTGCTTTGACAGTGCTGGACTGTGTTGTGCTTTTGGGAAATGTGGTAAGGCGTTTCCCACGAGGGAAAAAGAAAAATAAAGGCATGAGCTTGTACTTGTGCCTCTGTGTGCCCGTCTTTTGGCCCACACTACTTATTCAGTGTACAAATTAGTGCTAGGAATTAAATGTGTAATTTCTACATTTAAAAGTCTAATCAAGAGGCTTACCTAAGCAATAAAATATCTTGCTTCATGATCATACAGTCTAATCTGTTGACTGTTCTGGAGTTACCCTGCTTGATTGTACTGCAGATGAACTCCCTATAACTGATGACAACCCTATAACTGATCATTTTCTTATTTCATTCAATGTTAAACTTGCACTTTCCAATACTAAGCTTTCCCGTCTCATGTCTTTCCGTAATATTAAGAATATTAACTTGGACTCTCTTTCCTGTAGTGTTGATTCCCTTATGGATATTCATAATTTATCCACTCCTGAAGAATTGCTCTCATACTATAACACTGGACTTAATGGTATTCTTAACTCTCTCACTCCGATAAAAACTATTATCTGTTTCTTTCTCCTTTTCTGCTCCCTGGTTCACTCCTGAACTTTGGCTTTTGAAAGCCAAAGGCCGGCAACTTGAACGGTTGTATAAAAAAACTGGACTCTTTGTTCAGAAAGAGATGTACAAAATGGTGTGGTGGCTTAGTGACCGGATTCAAGGGTACTGTTACAGGGCGGATAAAAGCATCAAATTTGGCACAGTTCTTCCTTAAGTTCAATAGAGTTATTTTAGCCTAGGAGCCCTGATGAGATTGTACAATAAACAGTATAAAACACAAAATTAATTAATAGGCATGAAATATCGCAATTGTTTCAGATCGGCCTAACATAGCCCTGATGGGAATGTCAATAACTCAGCATGTGATAAAAATAACTTAACCAAATTAAATATTTTGTAGTAGATGGTTGTTTAAAACATTACTGCATTTAGAATTTTAGATAAGGAAGAATTGACCGGTGGTGATGCCATTGCATAGGCAGCCTACCATTCCTCTATACAGCCAATGGTGGAAGACCCCCCCAGCAATATGTGCCATGCTTCCTTTGTTCTACGAGAAGTCTGCTACACCTGCCATGATTAAACATGGATTGTATGTAGTAAGAAAGGCTGTTGAATTTTTGAATCCTGGACAGATTCCTGTTACAACATTTGATCAGCCTCTTTTTGCCCTTACCAAATTGGTACAGTGGAAATGGCCTGACACTCATGGTGAGAAAGTGCATGTGGTTATGCTTGGAGGCTTGCATACTGAAATGGCTCTGTGGAATACCTTGGGTGATCTCCTTGAAGGCTCAGGCTGGACAGCCGCACTCACCACAGCTGAAGTAGTATCATCTGGCATGGCTGACTCGTTTCTGAAGGCTGCCCACCTAACTCGAACTAGGCATGCTCATCAAGTCACTGTGCTTGCCCTGCAGAATCTTCAAAAGGAGGCTTTCATGCTTAGTACAGGCCCAAAAGATGATGAAGCAGCAGAAGCTTGGAGAATTGACATGCTGTCAAAAAGTCCAACTTTCATGTTCTGGGACATGATCATGAGATATGAAACCCTAATTCTAATTTTCGTCAGGGCTCACAGAGAAAGAAATTTTCCACTGTATGTTGAAGTTTTGGAAGAACTAACCCCTCTGTTTTTTGCGTTGGACCATGTAAATTATGCAAGATGAACGCCTGTCCATATCAGGGACATGAAATCCTTTCCTAACTCAGTCAAAGATGAGTTTCGGAACAAATCACACTGGGTTTTGTCAAAGACATGTAACAAATTCCATTCTATTTGACCAGGCACACGAATAAGATCATGAAGGGTTCAGGTGGTGCAGTGGGAATCACAGAAAATCCAAATGCCTTCAGACAATGGATGATTTCAGGACCAGAACTTGCGAGACTGCAGAAGGAATTTGAGGAAGAATACCTCCATGATGATAATTCTGACAACAGTAAGAATTTGCTACACCATGAACAGGGTTTCTCAGTTCAGAAGACTTTCGACACACAGGTGACAAGCCTCTGTGAAGCTTTGAGACAGATGGGCAATCCATTCTTGGTTGATTTCCCAGAATTAGTTACTCTTAATAGCCGTATCTGCACAGGTCAACTGGTGATTGACTCACTCCACTGCCTGGAGGACACAGGTAAGAGACAATACCAAGACTTTGTTAAGCGGGTTCTTGATGAGCGAACACACTCAATGATACTATAAAAAGAAATTCACTGGCACTCTTCAGTAACCCTAAACACAAGTCTACTCCAAAGCAGGGCAAGAAGATCAAAGAACTGAAGAACAATGTTGTACTGTTTGGGCAGCTTTACATTGCTATGCAAAACCGCAAAGGTGACTTGGAAGAGTTCTTTGCACACGAAATGCAGTCATTCCCTCCTTCCCTGTCAGACTTCGGTAAGCTTCTCTTGCCCGGTACCAAGTCTGATCTACTGCAGTGCCTTGAACAGCCTGATCAATGTGAGGCACCTGTTTTATATGACTGCCAAGTCCTGGATGGAGCTGCTATCATCCACTTCCTGCCCACTAACATTTTTAATACGTTTGATATGTATGCAAGTGGTGTTTTCATCCCTTACCTTGAAAAGCTGCTGCAAAATTGCAATAGGCTACACGTTGTTTGGGACAGCTACATCTCAGGCAGTTTGAAAGAGACAACACGAGAAAAGAGGGGAAAAGGCGAATGCAGAAAAATGTCCAGTCAGACAAAACTACCACATAACTGGATGGATTATCAACATGACCCAACCAATAAGAAGGAGCTTTTTGCTTTTTTGACAAATAAGATTGAAGAGTTCAAGTGGTCACCAAAAAAAAAAAAAAAGTCACATCAGGACATGCTGTTTCAGTTCTTGGTTCTGGTTCTCCCATGAATGAATGCAACCACAAGGAGGCTGACACTCGGATTGTTGTACATGTACAGCATGCACTGGAAGACGGAGCAAAAAGTGTTGTTGTGCATACTGTAGACACCGACGTAGTAGTCATCCTTGCAGGTATATTTCATGACTTTGTCATCACACAATCTGCTGCTGATATTTGAGTGGCCTTTGGCACAGGCAAGAGCACAGATTTTACCACATTAACGAAATATGTGCAAGCTTGGGTGAGCCAAATTCAAGAGCGTTGCCTGTGTTCCACGCATACTCCGGCTACGATACAACTTCAGCTTTCACTGGTAGAGGTAAGAAGTCAGCTTGGCAGGCCTGGCAGGCGTATGATGATGTCACAGAGACATTTTTAAATCTTGCCAAACATCCATTTCAACAGTTGACTTGTGATTGTGTACAATTCAAAACGCTTGAAAGACTGACTGTTATCCTGTATGATAAAAGCAGCCCTTTGGTGTCTGTGAATCAATTAAGAAGAGAACTCTTCTGTCATGCAAACCGATCAATGGAGAAACTGCCACCTACACAGGATGCACTACTTCTGCATGTACAAAGGATTGTGTATCAGGCAGGAATCTGAACAAACTGACCAACTGATTCCTTCTCCATTGGGCTATTCATGGGTGACAGAATCAGGATCATGGGTGCCACATTGGACCACTCTCCCTGAAGACTCCAGGGCCTGCAGTGAGCTGATCAAATGTTCCTGTAAAGGCAACTGCACCAGATGCAAATGCAGTAATGCAAATCTGGACTGCTCACCACTGTGTAAATGAATGTGTAACAAACAGAATTAATCTGAAAACTATTTCATAGTGATGTAGTAATTTGTGATTGACTTGGTGACTCTGTCAAAGACTGTTAAGTTTCGAGTTTCGCGTATCTATGTCTGGTTTTTATAGTGCACGGATGGTAATTTTGATAACAATTTTCATTGCTATCGGTAAATCTGCAGTCGTGTGGTTTATTCAAGTATTTGTGAATGACTTGGTGATTCTGTCAAAGACTTTAAAGTGTCAAAGTTTGGTTCTTTCAGTGCACGTACGGTCATTTTTGGTCATTTTCGCAACAATTTCATTGATATCGGTATATCTGCAGTTTTGTGTTTTTTTCAAGCAATTTTTTTGGGCTCCTAGGCTAAAATTCTTTCATAGACCCTAATGATTAGCCATGCAAAATTTGGTGCTTTCATCCGCTCTGTAACGGTAATCTCACTAAGCCACCACACTAAAAACCATATACTTTACTACAAGGACTGTATTGCCCAAACTAAATCTAACTATTATACTCACATTATTTCTTCCAAAGAAGGCAACACCAAGTCACTGTTTTCACTGCTTAATAATATCACACAACCCCCAGATTCTTTACCTTCTCACCTTTATTCAGCTGATTTTTGCAATTCCCTTATGTCCTTTTTTAATGAAAAAATCCAGAAGATACCCCAGTCGCTCTGTATGGATTCCTCCAGTACTTCATTTGAATTTCACCCACCAACTCACCCATTTTCCTCTTTTCAGCTTCCTACATTCTCAGAAATCTCAGACCTCATCTGTAAGTCTAAGTCATCCACCTGTCAACTGGACCCCCTCCCTACAGTTCTGGTAAAAGCCTGCCTCCCCTCTCTGGTCCCCCTTATTTCTGCTATACTCCACTCTTCTCTCACTACTGGTACTGTTCCTTCATCTTTTAAAACAGCTGCAATAACCCTAATACTGAAAAAACCTGGTGCCAATCCGACTCATTTCAGTAATTTTCGTCCTATTTCTAATCTACACTTCATTTCCAAAATTCTTGAAAAAATAGTGGGTATTCAACTTCATTCTCATTTATCTCAAAATAATCTTTATGAACAGTTCCAGTCTGGCTTTCGCCCCTCCATAATACAGAAACGGTACTTATCAAAATTACTAACGACCTCCTTATGGCAGCCGATTCTGGTTTAGTCACTTCCTTCTTGATCTGAGTGCAGCCTTTGACACTATTTGTCACACTACTCTTCTTAATAGATTATCTTCAATTGGCATTACGCACACACCACTAGATTGGTTCAGATCCTACCTCTCAGGCCACACCCAGTTTGTTCAGCTTAAAACTTTCACATCCCAACCCACGGCTACTACTTCAGGTGTGCCAGAGGGCTCTGTCCTGGGGCCCCTCCTCTTCATTATTTACCTCCTTCCCCTTGGACATATCTTTTGTAAATATAACATTAGCTTCCACTGTTATGCTGATGACACCCAGCTCTATCTCACTAGCAAACCTACTTTTTCCTTTCCACCCTCCTCGCTTATTGATTGCATAGCAGAAATCAAATCCTGGTTTTCTTCAAATTTTCTTAAATTAAATAGTGACAAAACTGAGGTTCTCCTCATTGGTACCAAATCAACATTATCCAAATTGATCATTTTTCCTTGGTTATTGATAATTCCTCTGTCTCCCCTTCCCCACAGGTTAAGAGTCTGGGTGTCATCCTTGATAGAAAGATTTCTATCTTTTCAGTCCCACATCAGTAACATCTCCCAGTCTGCATATTTCCACTTGCGTTAACATTAATCGTATTCGCTCTTCCCCCACTCCCCACATCACTGCTATCCTTGTTCATAGCCTGGTCACTTCTCGTCTGAATTATTGCAATTCCATTTTCTTTGGTCTTCCTCGCAAATCTCTTTATAAGCTTCAACTGGTTCAGAATTCAGCTGCCCGCATAATTATTAGAACCCCCTCTATTCACCATATCACTCCCGTCTTGCAGCAGCTTCACTGGCTTCCAGTTAAGTTCCGCATTCAATTCAAAATTCTTCTGTTAACTTTTAAGGCTGACCTCCTCCATGTTGCCATTCCCTTCCGTACCCTTAGGTCCTCCTCCTCCATCCACTTGACTGTCCCCTTCGTCCATCTTACCACCATTGCTCTGTCTGATTTTGATTTTTGTATTTTAGTTTTGTTTATAATGTGTGTTTTATCTGTTGTTCGGTTGTCCTTGAGTGTTTAGAAAGGTGCCTACGTATAAATAAAATGTATTATTAATCTGAAGTGAACTGTTTACTTGTAATTGTATTAATACACTTCTGTCCACTAGGGTAAGCACATCTGAACTATAATCCCTAATCCCTAAAACTGATCTGGTGCTACAGCAAGTAGATTTATAGTTTACTAAGACATACACTGCTTAACATCTTTATTCATCCATCTTAACTGCACCCTTCTTATATTCAGCTTCTGTCACATCTCATACAGCAAGATGGTTTTGTCACACATCTCAAGCTAGAATCCAGTTGAGCAAAACAAATACCTTAATTTCTGTTTTCGAAAAGGCTCAATACTTCGTTAATAAATGAACCACTAGTCCTGCAAAAATCCAATAGAATATACAGTAGTACAAGTCAAATGGCTCTAAAGCAATTTAGGTTTTAAAATTTTCCATTCACAAAATAAAAAATATTAAATCAATATGCATTAGGTAATAATAATAATAATACATTTTACTTATATAGCACCTTTTCCATGCCCAAGGTGCTTAGGTACAGTAGAATAAAATTGTATTCTAAATATAAAGAGGTAAGGAAAGTTGTGTGTAAAGTACATTTATTCAGTTGGGAAAGTATTTGAACTACAAAGATAGCCAAGCCCAACTGTATATATTCTAAGGCCAAATTGCTACGTCGTGACATTGGTATCATAGTCATATGTAAAATGCCACAACTGTCAGTCACTAAGGCCTTCTGAAATGTGTTAACCATTCATATGCTAATGTTAAGCAAATGTGGGATTGAAATATATATGTTTTTCTTAACATAGTATTATAGGAGAGAATCAGTAAAATCCATTGTTGATGTAAGAAGGAGTAGGTGCAAAATACAAAGCAGTTTTGGGTGAGATATCAATCTGTTTCAGAGGATACTCATACACAGTTCCACTCTATGAAAAACATTGAATTGCTAATCTTCATGACACCAAATCTTTGGAATGTGCAAGAAAATAACCACCTGCAAAATGGCCGTAGAATCAAACTGGGATTATGGAAATTCCACACCTGATGGTCAGAATTGAATGTAATTATTATCTCAAAACAAAAGCAATTAATATGTTGATTTTCTGAAGCTTCTTTTTCCATTACACTATTAAAAAGCGTTGGGGAAGGAGTCTATTTTGAAAGCATCAGGGGAAAGACATGATCCAACATGCACAAGAACAATCTGAAAACTACAGCATGTAATATTTACCTGTTTACTGAAACTGGCTTCTTTTTGATAAATTTAACATTAAATGTATTAAAAAAAAGGACATGAAAGCAAAGATAAACTAGCTCCTCTTTGTATATGGCTAGAGCTGCAGTGGTATTCTTGCAAACCTACATATAGTGCAGTGCATTATCTACACTATGAAATAACATGTACATTATAGTTCTATACAGTATGTGTGACTGTACTGACCTGGTTTCAAACTAGTCTCTGAAATAATTGATAATTTGTGTGCCACTTGTATTGGACCTAAAGCAATAACAGAAAATGAATAGCTTTTTTTATGATGATTATTTCATCCCAAAAATAATACAAATGAAATATAGAAAGCAATCAATGTTTTAATCAAAATATATTTTAAGGAAACATAACACCTGTACATTCTTAAGCAGTCTAAAACAATACAAAATGTCTAGCAGGCATTTTGTTATTAAAACAAATACAGTAAAATGAGTTCAACAGTGAGGCACATCATGTTTATAGGCCATTAAAGTGAATATTAAATCATAGAAATTGTGCATATATAGTATATCAAAACAAATTATTATTACATAAAAACAATACTTACAAAAAGCATTTTGGAATCTCAGGCACACATATGCATGTGTCATTGCAATCAAAATATGAAACAAAAATGGTCCAACACATATTTATAAAACAAAGTCTTTATGTTTGTTGTTCAAACATGATTTCCCTTTTTCTGCTGTCTTCCTATACAGGATTCACAGCAAATATCCTGTAATACTGCCATCAGCTAACAATTTATCACATAGATTGTCATCTGTACCATAAAATTCTGTCATGCAACATTTCATTTGAAAAACCACACAAACATAAAATGAATAAAAAAAATCAGATTATATAAACCATCTCCCACAATGTATGTGTTCACAATTTCTTCTGATGTTATTACAACTGTATTTTTACAGTTAATTTAATTCTGTAAATATCATGAAGTTGTAAAAAAAATAATGTGACAATTAAACTTCAAGGCTCTTTTTAAAAGAAACATTTCACAGCCAAATCAGAAGTCCATCATAATTTGTGCAAATGTACACCTCAGCTCATTAGCAACCTCTTTTATAACTTAAGTTTTTTGTGCTTTAAAAACAAAACATCTGAATTAACTCCTACAGGATTCCACTTTTGTACACCTAGAAGTTAATCGCACAACTCTACAGTTCTGTTTTTAACATATACTGTGTATGTCCAGTGTCAGAAAACACAAGTGTATTATTTTAGCATTGATATTAAATTATTACCTTGCTAATGTAACAATGTATTCTATTTACAGACTCTGTACTGACCGAGTTATAGTAGGATTAGTACATATTATTAAGCACTATGTTCTCAAGCAGAGTGTCACTTCTCTGCAAGCCAGAGTTACACCATGTGATATCTTGGCATACCAACAGAG